>NC_073746.1:7570379-7870379 GCF_029784135.1 Toxorhynchites rutilus septentrionalis
TATCAGCTTCACGTGAGTTTCCGTTTCACCGTCATTATACGAAAATGCTTGAAGGTGTCACCGTTTTCAGCAATGGAGAATATTTCCGTACTTAGCAGCGGCTTGTATACTTAAGGTGTCGGTGTTTGCCCTCACCGAGATCTATCTGGAAACCGTTCAGAAATCTCAAGCCGAATCCAATGGGTTTGAGCTTCTGACGCAGATCGTCTCGGAGATTCACGCGCTGGTGTCCTCGTCGAAGCCGTTGGTTACGTGGACGGCGCGGGATGCTATTCAGGAGTCGCGGGAAGCATGCGGAGGCCATGGTTACTTGAAGGCGGCCAACCTTGGGGAGCTGAGGAACAATCATGATCCCAGTTGTACTTACGAGGGTGACAACAATGTGCTCGGTCAGCAGGCATCGAATTGGCTACTACGGCAGTGGAACGGATTCAAGGTGGAGAGTCCCGTGGGCTCGGCTAATTTCATCGAGCGAAGGGAGCTTATATTGAAGAATACCTTTGACACGGTGGTGCGCGCGAACTGCCGGGTGGAGAGTTCAGAATGTAAGTATTTTTGAGCACCTATAAACAATGATTCATTTTTCGCCGACAGTTTCGAAAAGTCGCACGCGTTCTGTGTACGTTAGCGTGTTCGGATACTGTTAGTACAGATACTTTTCTCTGCCCTGGTGCTTGTTTATATGGCGCGTGAATTAAATACATTGTTCGCGATATCAGCAGGAGAAGGAAAGTTTATCTTAGCTAAGTCTGGCAAAGTAGTTGGCTTCTGGTGTTCACCAAATTATCGCCATTACTTTTGTCATCGGATATCGGTTGTCAATTACACATACAGGTCGGACTCGATTATCCGGAGTATTGAATTTTTTTCACTCCGGATAATCGAATCCTCCGGATAATGGAATCATAAAAAAAATAATTTTCTCTCGGTAAAAGTAATATACTTATGATTTGCACTTTTTGATTGAACGGTTTTATCTAGCTTGGACATGTTTGTATTTTTATGACTTTGTAACTTTGTCTGTAGCGCTGTACTGCCGTTCTACACATAGTTGTCCCATGTTACTTTTTGATGATTTTCACCTTTCTTCATAAAACGTTATTTTTATGCGTAATCTTAAAAAAACTCAAAAAAAAAACATATAGTTTGTTCCTTAATTGTCCCATGTTCTATTCATAACTGTTCCACCATTTATTTTTGTAGATCAATATCGAATAAATCGGTTCAAGTACAAGAATTTCATGTCACACTTTCAGCAGGGCTGATGCACTCATTTCTGGTTCGGAAGAACGAACTAATTCTCAAACAAATAAGAAAAAGTTTACCAGAACACGTGTACACCTTGTTAGCGAATGCCTAATAACAATTAGATTTATATTCTGCGAAGGTATTGCAGATCACTCATTTCTTCATAAAACGATGTTTCTATGTGTAATCTTTCGGAAAAACACAAAAAATGGTATATCAGAAAACAACATCAAGTTCAATTGTCCCATGTTAACATTCTAGGCATAACAGTCCCACCATGAATGTTTAAACCCGTAATCAAGCACGATTGATTCAGTGAGTTAAAACAATAGTATAGTGCTTATAAAAACCCGGTGTATTGCTAAATTGAAATGCTTAAAGCTTTTGGTAGACAAATATGCGAGAAAATTTTGATTGCGTTTTTCTCAGTTGCTGATTTTGGAACATGGGACAACTATGCGTAGAACGGCAGTGTACCACATTAATAGAAATTTAGCCCCCTTCCTGTTGACCGTTTGATCTGAAATTTGGAACACATCTTTATCTCTGATGTCATTATAAAACTGCATATTCCGTGATCTTGAAAATCAAGATGGCGGGCGGTACAAAATGGCGGATTATGGACATATTTTCTCAAAATTCTATCAATATGGGTTTTCTCAAAACCCCATCAATATGGGTATCAAATGAAAGAGCTTGACTAGTAGGATACAGTTATTTATGAAAAATGCAAATCCAAGATGGCGGCCGTTACAAAATGGCGGATTACATATTTTCTCAGAACCCCATCAATATGGGTATCAAATGAAAGAGATTGACTAGTAGAAAACAGTTATTTATGAAAAAATTCAAATCCAAAATGGCCTCCACCACAAGATGGCGCCATATTTTTTTCAAAGCCCCATCAATATGGGTATCAAATGATAGTGCCTGACTGGTAGAACACAGTAAATCATTAAAAATTCAAAGTCCAAGAGATTACTTTTAATCATTCAGCTTGCCCTGTTTGTATGTATGTTTGAGTGTTTGTGTGTCTGATTGATCTGAAATTTGTAACATACCTTTAATTCCACTGCCATTATAAAACTACGTGTTCCATGATCTTGAAAAATTCAATTTGGCCGCGGCTAAAAAATGGCTGAATGGCTTGACTTGGAGAATACACTACATTATGAACAACATAAATTCGAAAAGGTCGCCGCCACAAAATGGTTGACTATGTATTTTTTGCAATCCCCTCAATATTGGTATCAAATAAAATTATTTGACTAATAGAACACAGTACATCATCAAAATATTCCGATGAAAATGCATCTTGTCGCCATCGCCATCTTGTGGTGGTGGCCATTTTGGATTTGCATTTTTCATAAATAACTGTATCCTACTAGTCAAGCCCTATCATTTGATATCCATATTTATAGGGTTGTGAAAAAACTGTATATGGCGCCATCTTGTGTTGGCGGCCATTTTGGATTTGCATTTTTCATGAATAACTGTGTTCTATTAGTCAAGACATTTCATTTGATACCCATATTAATGGGATTTTGAGAAAATTTGCCGTCATTTTGTAGTGGCTGCCATCTTGGATTTGCATTTTTCTTAAGGGGTATTCTAGTGTAGAGACACGAATTTCGGACGTTTTTTCGAACTCCGTAAAAATAAAACAAAGAATATTTTTACTATCCATTATATCATTATTCGTTTATCTATCTTTCAACAATAAAACAAAAATAGGACGGAAAAAAAATATTCATAATTAGAATAGTTACATGCTGGTGAAGTGAGGGTGTTCAAAAAAAAAAGTTGTGCCATGGCGTACACGATTCCAGTCCTTCTGGTTATCTGAAACAAAAAAATCGAACAGATTCTGAATCAGTAAAGATGTCGCTATGGCATGAACCTCGGACAAGTCAAAAACATGGGTTTTAACAAAATGGCGGCCGTTTGAAAACAAAAATTCTGTTTAAAACGTTTTTTTTTGCGTTTACCGATTTTTTAAAAATAGTAAAATTAAAAAGTTATAATTAATTTATTGGTTCATGCGATAGAGAGATGTATGCAGATTATTTTCATATAAATTTTACATAAATCGGTTCAGTAGAACTTGAGATATCGTGTACGCCAGTTAGAAAAAAACTAGTTCCGAGAGAAACGCGTTTGAAGTTCATTGTGATGGCCGTAACAGGTTAGATACCACATCACTAAGATGGCTCTAACTAGGTAAATAATAGGATTTTCGATATAGCCTTTCTAGAGTATATTCTTGAATGCCTAAACTACAGAAATATGGTAAAAAAAAAAATTCGATTTTTTCAGATTTCTAGACTAGAATACCCCCTTAAAGAACTGTGTTCTACTTGTTAATCCCTTTCATTTGATACCCATATTGGCTATTCAATATAAAATTCTTATACAAATTCTTCAGAATTTCCGAAAATCAAAAATAAAATACTCCGAATAATCGAGTCTGAAATTCCGGATAATGGAATCCCGGATAATCGAGTCCGACCTGTATTGTGATGTGTCGCTCACTGGCGAAAGTGCGAAGAAGCACCCATACTACTTCTTGGTGGTGGTGGAAAACTATCTCTCTTGCTTCGAGCGCCCTGCCCGCGTCCAACCGATCAACCCCCCGCCCCCTATTCCACGTGGCGAACGACGTGAGATGGCTCAAGTCAGGGTGTCCCGGAGGCGAATGGGGTGACTATAGTTTGTCACTAGGTGAGATTTGAAGTCCTGCCCTCATATGTTATCGATTCTGGTATCAAATAGGAGCTAAAAAGTAAGGAATAAAGCGAAAAACTTTGCTTTCTAACCTCATTCGCCGTGCAGAATAAAGGGGAATAAGTTCAGTTGCACCAGTGGTTGTGTTTTTTAAGATTTGATAGATTTAAGATTTTAATAAAAATAATAGTATTGGTTTGGGGAAAAAGTAATCCAT
This sequence comes from Toxorhynchites rutilus septentrionalis, assembly GCF_029784135.1. Classification (NCBI taxonomy): domain Eukaryota; kingdom Metazoa; phylum Arthropoda; class Insecta; order Diptera; family Culicidae; genus Toxorhynchites; species Toxorhynchites rutilus. The sequence continues at coordinate 7,574,569 of NC_073746.1, forward strand.
TATTTTGGGTGAAATTAAAAACTATTTTCAATATATTTCGGATTGTCCGATTTGGGTCAAATATGCACCGTTTTGTTGTAAAATTTTAATGGTATCTTCATTATGTGTCTATCATTTTCACAGTCTTCACTTCTGTTGGCCAATTCTGGACATTTCTGGTTAATCGCTAGCTCCAAACAGTCCATTTGTTGACAGAAATCAGGATGCAAATATTGTGTTGTCCGGAAAGTACGAACCGTTTTTTGGAAACAAAAACACATGAATTTTATACGCAGACATACATTTATTCAAATTTATCTGCGCAGTTTTGTTCCACGATCTTTCGCCATCTTTCACACAGCTTAAAGAAATTATCTTCCCAGAATATGTTTGCTTTTTCGTCGAAAACATTGTTTTATATATAAAAGAAAGATATTTTCTATGCTGTCCATAATGTCGAAGTTCGTGTGCTTGAGAGAATTTCGCAGGGACTTTAACCTGTGATAATCTGAAGATGCAATATCCGATTAGTTTAGTTGGTGGGATAGCACATTCCAGTCAGACTCCAAACTAAATTGACGTGTTGTCAAAGAGCCATGAAGTTTGACGCTGCCCTGATGGAATACGAGAGCTATCGCATTGACTAATTCTGGAAATTCGTTTAGTTTGTTGCGAGCAGCAGTTGCAGGAATTTATCGACTGCTTAATAATGCTGAATAATGATTAAATTCAGCTTGGAGATCAATTTCGAAACATTATGCTAATGATGGTGAGTTTTTGTGGAAATATCAGAAAATTTATTGACACAGTTGTAAAGTAAGAATTAGGACTACGTGTTTTGACTATTCAAAAAACAAGAAGTAATTATTTTCATTCAAAATATAATGATTTGAAACTGCCTTTGGGCGTGCTAATCTGATAGAGTATCTTTTTTTCACGCCAACTTCAAGGTTTAATAAATGTCGACAGGATATCTCCGATGAAGCGAATCGTTTCGGAATATGTAGATAATAAACAAAAGAAAGATTAAGCATTATACCGGAGAATTGTTTTATGTAGACTATTATGACGATTCTCATTTCCACCCAGGAAAACTTTGTTTATTTATTACGGGTAACTTTCATTCTAATAATGTAAAAAGTACAAAATCAGGAAAAATCAGGATAATTTCAGAAAAATCTGGTGAAATTGAGTGTTTGTCAGGATATCAGGGAACGTGTCAAAAAGTCTGGGAAATCCTGAAAAATCAGGAAGGTTGGCATCTCTGGTTGCAGTATTAACACCATAAACACTATTCACAAATCCAGCGGCCTGGCTTGCATTTTCGCATTTATAAAAAAAGGATAATATGTAACGAATTTTCTCTTTGTTGACCTCCATTGTTAACACCCTGTAACTCACAACTGAATGGAACAAACAAAAATAGCGAAAGATTTTTTAGTGTGAAATGTAACCTTTATTACTGGTTGCAGCTAACAGTAGAATAAGTTGAAACGTAAATACACAATAGATATCTGTATATATTAAAATGGATTTCTGTCTGTCTGTCTGATTCTTATGGACTCGGAACTACTGAACCGATCGACATGAAAATTGGTATGTAGGGGTTTTTGGGGTCGGGGAAGGTTCTTATGATAGTTCGAGAACCTTCTCCCCTCTCTAATGGGGGGTTACCATACAAATGAAACACAAATTTCTACATTACTCGAGAATTAATCAAGTAAATGAAACGAAATTTTGCATGTGAAGGTTTTAGGGTGCAATAAATGAATCTATGGTGGTTAGATACTCCTCCACCTCTCTTAGGGGGGGCCATACAAATGAAACACAAATTTCTGCATAACTCGAAAACTAATCAAGCAGATGGAGCCAATTCTGGCATGCGAAGGTTTTAAGGGATACGAAACGTTTCTATGGTGAATAGAGAGTCCCCCCTCTCTCTGAGGGGGGGACTGCCATACAAATGAAGCATACATTTCTGCACAATTTAAGAACTAATCAAGCAAACGGAACCAAATTTGGCCTTTCTCCTCTCTAAAGAGGGGGGTGGGGAGGGTGCTGAACAACTCGAAAACTAATCAAACAAATGGAATCAAACTTAGCATATAGAGGTGTTCGTGACAACACGAAGGAGCGCCAACTGGCTGTGGATTGAGGAACTACAAAAGCGAAAAACCCCTCGTTCGTCAGTCATGCGTTTATTTGATTATGCGTTTGTCTCGCGTTTGGTTGACGTTTAATCATTCACGCATATCGAACGAATGACGTCTCGACGGGTATAAAAGGAGGACGTCGTGCTAAGCTCTCTCTTTTTCCTGTTCAACGACGCCTGCCGTCAACTCTTTTCGGATCAACGACACCTGCTCTCAACATCTGTTTCCGGCCGACGACACCTGCTGTCAACCATTTTGTGAGCAGCGAAGCTCAGTGAAGAAAAATTATTTGTGCAACTGACATTTAATTAGAAAATGGAGTAAATTTAAACTAGTGGTTAAGTTAGGTTAAAATAAAGGAAGATAAATTAGTGAAGTGAGTCTGAATACCTACCTGAGTTGCTTGGTTACCTGATGACCTGAAAGGAGAAATTTAGTGAAAAGTACTTACCTGCTGTTAATCTGCTACCGACTGCAAGTGTTCCTCGATACGTTTCGCTTGAATGGACAACGGCCCATCTGCTGCTTTGATGATCTACCGACAAGAGGTTTTAGGGATCGATGAACGATTCTATGGTAGTTCGACACTCCTTCCCTTCCCGACTTCCCTTCCCTCTCTAAATGGGGGCTCCCATACAAATGAAACACAAATTTCTGCATAACTTGAGAATTAATCAAGCAAATGGATCCAAATTTGGGATTTGAGGGTTTTTGGGTACAAGAAATGTTTTTATGATGGTATGACACCCCTTCCTCCTCTGGAAGGGAGAGGGGTTCGCAAATGTTTGCACATATTTCAACAAAACCTATTCCAACCAAACATGACAATTGAAAATTTTCGGAAATCTCTGAAGCAAGATGGGAAAATTCGAAAAATTCAATTCGCATGTGTTCTACAATTACATGTTGACAAGCGTTGCTAGTCCATTTGATGTTTGCGGTGACGAAATTGACCTTCGTTCGAAAGTAGAAATAGATTTTAATGTGATAAAACGCACTCCCACATCTTCTTCTATCTATATCAATAAAAATGGATCGCCGAATGTGTTGATCAAAGCAAAACTCGAGAAAGGAATTGTCCGATTTAGAGCTGTCCTCATTCTATCATATTTTCTGTATCAAACATTTATTCCATGTAACGGAGAAACATGTTATTTGCAAGTGAATGAAAAATTTTGCACGAGAATTGTGTCTGAAAATAATCTGATATTATAATGTCGAGTTTTGGTAGATGTACTGAAATTTTATAGTAAAATATAATAAATGGTAGATTAGAAGATCAATCAATAAACAGTTCTGCGATTGGACCATGGACGTGTGCTTAGGAAGAAAACATGTATGTGATAATGAAAAATAAATTTGAGATGGGACGAAGTTAGCCGGGTCAGCTAGTAATAATATAATCAAGAATTTATTGAAACCATTTACATTGCCACACACTCCTTGTATCCCTTCCACTTCCTAAAGAAAATATGTCGCCCTAATAAACTCGAGTAGACCCCGAGTAATCGATTTCGTATCCTATTCACCATAGAATTGAGTAACCTTGTTTTCAATTATTAGTTTAAAAATTGTATGTAACTTATATGTAACTGACCCTGTTAAAATAAATGAATTGAAAGAAAATAAACAATGATTAATTCATCAAAAATTGTCTTCCAGTTATCACACAATGCTACGAATGGTTGATGTGTTGGCTTCTGGAGTCAACTTCGGAGAAAATTAAACACGACGAGGAACAGCTTGGCGTTGACCGGTTTAAGGCAAGGAACGATTCACAGGTTTACCGCGCAAGAGAACTGAGTCGAGCGTATGCAGAATATTACGCAATGGAAAGTTTCAGGTAGAATTGAACCCGCGCCCGTTCGCAAATCACGTTACTTTATTAGTGCACTCTTTCAGAACTCGTTGCGAGCGTCATGACGTCTCGGAGGACCTCAAGCCAGTATTATTGAATGTGTACCTCCTGTACGGGATGTGGTGCATCGATCGGCATCTGGCCACTTTCTACGCGGGGGGTTTCGCCAGCGGTCCGCGTTTCGCAGATTCTGTCCGATGCACACTGCTGAAAGCGTGCGAACAGTTCAAGGACTCCGCGGTTTCCGTGGCGGACGCCCTCGCGCCACCAGACTGGGTCCTCAACTCCGTGCTTGCAAAGTCCGACGGACGACTATATGAGAACATTCAGACCGTTTTCATGACCAACCCTGGAGCAATGGAACGGGCCTCCTGGTGGAAGGATATCATCCCGACCAAGATGAAGTCGAAGTTGTAAAATGCGCGAAGCGAAGTCAGTCAGTCTTAAAACGAAACGGGTCACGAAGAGCAGGACGGAATGTATGTGTGTTAAGTGCAATCAATCATTTTGTGTAGGTGTAAATGTTGACTACATAAAAACCCCTCCCTCCGGAAGTGAATTCTAACTGTGAGTTTTCCAAACGTACCACCAATTGTGACGAACACAATGTATCCTATTTGTTGTGCGAGGGAAGATCGATACGAATCTTTTTACGATTCGCATATATTATGGAATATCAAGCAACATGTGTCTTATCTTTGAAATCTAGATATTATATACGAGAGTAAGATCCAATCATTGTACCATCTCATTATACACCTTCTGAGTACTTTTAGATGTTGAACGGCTTGTCTATTTATTCCTGTTATATTTACACACTATCTCTTTGTTGGCTGTCATCCCCTTTGCATGATGGGTGATATAATCAATAATTGTATATCCGTGTTACCGTTTTTCCATCTCCAGTTCGGAAAAAAACCCAAGTGGTCCCAAAAATGCAGTTATCTATATTTACATTATGTTGAAGTGAATTGAAGATGTTCGCTTTAAGCCTGTTTTCCATATTCTTTACTATTATATTCTCTATTAAGTGTTACATGTTTCCGCGAGAGTGATGTAGGCGTCCGGAAGAAGCCGACGGAAATCGGTCAGTTGCCTTTGCTTCGATTGTTTTGAGCGTATTTGAAGAACGAGTAAACCAACGTCGAACCCTGCATTTATTGTGACGAAATAAAGCAAAGTGGAGTATGAAGATGGTTTTGTATTTGGTCCGAATTCATTCCCAGGTAGAGCGGACTATGACGATAGTTTATTCTGCTCATAATGGAACCCCATTCAGCATCCAGAGAAACTGCATCGTAAAACGCGGCATCCGGATTTTTACACTTCCTCACGAATAGTGGGTGGCTACATCATGGATAATCCGGCTCTGGATTGATCACGCACTTGGATGTTTCCACATAGCCTTATCTGAGGTGGATATGCCTGTTGTTCGGAGTTTTCCTGTTAGGGGTAAGTTTATTCAAATTAATCCCCACACATAATTAGTTGTTAGATCAAGAAACATATGTAAAGGGCTCTACAATCAAAATTCAATGCATTCAGGTCAAACAAGAATACGCGCAAATTAATTGTGTTTGTTGTTCAGAAAAATCAAATTATTGTGGTTATTGAATTTATTATAATTATTACATGAAATAATAAAAAAAAATACAAATAAATAATAAATAAATAAATTATTCAAAATAGAAGGGAAATAGAAAAACTATCGCTGGCGAGGAATTTAGAAATGAACTCTTTAGAACAAATATTTGATAGCACCAGTGCCATAAATTATCAGAATTCATTCACGACAGTAAAAGTGGGACCAGAATGCGGCGCTATGCCTCGCGTTGCGACAATTGTGCTTTGACACTTCACTTCAAATATGTGTGCTTCCATTTAGTCGAACACAATAATGCGTTGCGTCATTAGCATCGTTTTACTAAACGCTAAAGGCTGATTTAGACGATGCCAGTCAGCGCTCTAGTTGAAGTATCCAGTGAATAGAGAACAGACACTCTGTTCAAGTTAGAGGCCAATTACTTGTTCGATACTGGTAAAAGTAACTTGAACAGAGTGTCTGTTCTCTGTTCACTGGATACTTCAACTAGCGCGCTGACTGGCATCGTCTAAAACAGCCTTAAGGTGAAGGTGGAAGCTAGCCATTGTAGTAGTATAGGTAAACCCTCGTGTAAAAATGGGGTAATAGTGTTTGTGAGAGAAGAGCAAAGCACACGTAAATAGATCAATTCACTTATCAGACTGTGTGGCGCTTCATTGACACGAGTCTTTGAATACATTTGAAAAAAAAAACAAATAACAATACAATACTAAAGTAAAATGTATGAACGATATGTTCCGATGAACAAATGCAAATATAAATATATATAGAAGGTGCATTTGCATATGATTCTGATTATACGCGAGCGTATCATGAGCAAATTTATAACACATGCGAATTGGGGCTCTTTTGGTATTAACAAGTTCTTCCGCATAGTAACTCGATGTTGATAATTCCTTAATATTTTCCTTCGTTGATCGTATTGTTTTCACATATTCACGTTGGAAAGCCTTAACCCTTCTCTTCGTTGGCCGAGGCATTTAGATTGAATTTAATACTTTTCCGTTTACTGTTTTTGAAAGCATAGGCAGCCGTGGCAGTGTTCCGAGCTCTGCAATACAATTTTCTTACCCAATGTTAAAGTTGCTAAAACTTACATTATAGAGCCATTAAACGTAAAAATAATAATTGTATTGATATCAACACAATTTTATTCTATTGATTTTCATGACATGGGACGCTATGACTCCGGAATAACATTTTATTGAGTGGTTTTTATAGCTGTTTCGATGATGTTGTTTGGCATCAGTGTCGAAAAAATAACGATGCTTCCACCAATACAAACAAAACCATTGCTGAAGATTGAAAAACGAAAATTTAACTTTCAGAGCAATTGCTCGAGTTTTCCGACGTTCTTCACTATACGGTGCGAAAGCAGATGAAAATTTAATATCTTGTGAGTAATCGATTAGAGTTCGGTTGATATTACTTGATGGGAAGTGTGCGAAAACGATAATTTTCTTCACACTGTTTCGCAAAATTATTGATTTTCGGGCGAGGGGTGAGGGAGGGAGATGAAAGAAATGAGCGCCATTGTGGCAGTCATTTGTGGCTAGCTTCCACCTTCACCTTAACATTTGTTCTAATCTGCTTGCGCCGAATTCGCGATGACAGTGGCATGGTGTCGACGTCTGGTGGCAACTTCAAATTAGGGCCATAATTTGGGTCGTTAGTGTAATCTGTATCATATTGAAACACACGAAGCCGGTTTTTAAGTTTTAAAATTGGAATGAAAATTTTCACATCATGTTATTTGATTACTTGAAACACGTGTTTCTGACTTTCATTCAACCATATGGCTAAACAATTCCAACATTGTTGTTGAATTGTCTTCATAAACAATTTTCGTATGAGCTTGAGTTTGAGCTTAAGCTTGGGTAGACTGTACAATTCGTAGTTGCTCTCCGTGTCTTCATAAACAATTTTCGTATGAGACTTTTTCACCATCTGCAAATAAAAATGTTTTTCATTTAAATAGAATACTAGTTTGATATGGAAAAGCTAATTTTCATTCATAATTTTAATTTTGAAAACGTTTTCATTCCGAAGGAAAATCAGCTATTCTTTCACGCTACTCTAAACAAGTAAACGAAGCTCAATGCTGCCAGCGCGGATATGTCAATGTGTTGTTCTTAAAAACAACTGATCCGTGGACACAACAAGAACAAGATTTTCATACGAATTTTATTTTGTTTTTGTTTACATGAAAAGTCGTGACGCGAATGCTTGATTGTGACTGCAAATCAACAGATTGCGTCGGGTGAATGTTTTAGTACAAAAAGCAAAGAATGACAGCTGATGGGAAGCAACGCTATGAGATCGAAGTGTCCTACTGTGTATTGAAGCCAGTAAAAAACGAAAAACACATTAGTTTCAACGTAAAACATGTATTGTAGCGCACCCGTCTGAAACTTTTGAAGCTTTCACGTGTGCAGTGCTGCACTCATGGCCCCAGCGGAATAATTTTTGAGTGCAATAAGGCACTGGCACTCATGGCCGTCTAAGTGTTAATAAGCAGAAATAGAATAATGGATATTCATTAAAAGTATTTGTTTTATTTGTTCAGAGCTCAAAAAAAAAACAGAAAGTGGGTTATATCTATGGTATAACCGCAATGGTGACGTAGGACTATCGTTGATTCAGTGATCCTTTGTTTGAAGTTGAATCTGAATCCATTCTGAATGAATGAATAAATGAATATTTGGGGGACTTCGAAAACGAGAGCGTTACGTTGGAGGTACAAGGTTTTATGCATCCAATATTGGATACGAAAATATCCTACTGATGGGGAAGAATAATCTTCAGAAACTATCCTGTTAATTGCGATTGATTGAAAAATCACAAAACCAAATGTATTTGGTCACAGTGTTACATGGATAGAAAACATTAAAATAAACTCTTTCTCATGAATGCATTTTTAAATTCCCAGAGGAACTGGCAGATTATTTTCAGTAACGATTAGATATTTCCACATTTTCCTCGATACTGGAAGCCCACCAGTGGTTAATGCTAATTCGATAACCACCTGTTAATAGCACTTGATTGAAACATATTTGGTCACAGTGTTACATGGATAGAAAACATTCAAATAAACTCTTTCACATGAATGTATTTTTAAATTCCCAGAGGAACTGGCAGATTATTTTCCGGATCTTTCTCGATGCTGAATGGCATCCAAACGGAAAGAATTCCGCGCGTGTATGTGTGTGTGTGTGTAGCGGCTGCTTCGAGATCTTCCCGGGGAACCGTTTTTGGCATCACTCTCCTCCTGATGGATTCCCTTCTGGCGTAAGGTGCACAAACAGGCTCATGGTGACACCCTTCATCCGCGCTTTCATGATAAACGAAGAGCTTCACCACAACAGCGACAACATGCTCCAATCGCTGTTCAATTATAACTGAGTGGATTTCCGAGCGGCGCTCGCTTATATACCGATTGGTGATTTCAATAGCCTGTTTTGAAAGCAATTTTAAGACAATTGAAACAAGTTTTTGGATAAAGAAGTAACAAGTGTAGAACGCGTAGACATTTTATTATTCGAATGAAGTGTTTATCATACCATTTCGTTCAGTTGTTTAGGAGCTATTAACGCTCAAAATCTCGGTCTCCGGCGTAACGCTTTCGTTTTCGAAACTTTGATTTTACACCCCGGTATAGAAATGAAAGACGTAGTCCTACGTCAAAAAAACCAACATAAAAGTTCAAAATTTAAAGTTTATTTATATTCTATCACACATTTACTCAGTTCATTGAAATATCATTCTTCAATTAATCCATCGAAAGATTCTTATTGGAACGAACATAAAAAAACACTCATTCATCGCTCCCTACTAATTCGCCAGCAAATATGCAATCAGCAATGCCCACGCTAGTTACAATAAGCACTATCCATTTGTGCGCGTCGTTAGTTAAACTATCGACCACGAGGGTATTTACATGCTGATTTCCCCCAGACACCTTGGATTTGAAATCTCTGTTAGGGAATACATGTCGGTGGAAACAAAAGCCCCCCTACTTTCATGTATTTGCAATGCCGATTTCCCCCGGGCAGCTTGGTCTTGATGTCTCTGTTAGGGAATACACTTCGGTGGGAGCAAAAGTTCCCTCTACTTCGATGTGCCGATTTCTCCGTATATTATATTTCGACCAATCAGAACGAGGTATTTCCGTTTGGAAATTTTTTGATTGTTTGCTAGTTAGTTTCATATGATATATTATTTTATCAATTGTGATGGATAGTTATGGAGTGCTCAAATCGATTGATGCAATTATCTCGTAAATCCATCAGGAAATAACTGACCAATAACTGTAAGTACATGAGCCACCGCATGTGTCGTCAATTTCGACCAATCAGAAGTGTGTATTTCCGTTAGGATAGGGGTTGAGATTTTCTAATTATTCGTTAGTTAGTTCCATGACATATATTATTCGATTCAATGTAAAAAATTGTTATGGAGAGCCCAAACTGATTGACGCAAATATCTCATCAATCCATCATGAAATGACTGAGCAATAAGCGTTTGAAATTGGACAATTTTCACGATGTGCTAGAATTTTCGATTTTCAATTTGTACCCCAATATGTTCCCGAAAGACGTAATCCTACGTCAAAAGTCCAAAATCATGCATCTACACTAGCATACCCTCTTGCCGATTTCACTCTCAATTTATTGACGTTGAATTTTTATGTTTTGATTCTCACTAACACGCAATGATATTCAATTCTGATGACTTAAATTTCAAGGCGAAAATGAAGACGCAATGAAAAATGAACTTCATAGCATGTTCACGTTGGTGTTCATTCCACTCGTTTTCATTGATAGTATTGTTTCATTTTTATCGATTAACAGTAGGTTGTCAATACAAGGTAGGGTGAAATTCGTCGTATTTTAATGTTGTGAACAGGGCCCGAAATCTTCGAAGGTGGAAAATGAAGACCGACTCTACTTTCAGTAGCTTCGTTTCGACTAGAACTGCTTCGTGACTTGACTAGAAAATGAATTGACTAGCGTTGACTAGCGAGGATGACTGATGAACTAGTCCAGTCAGTGGTTATCTTAACTGACTCGACCAATGAAAACAAATCTGCCTCTTCATTCAACTGACTTCAATCCATATTTCTACTCCCCTAGGAACGAAATGTATACCCACGTACGCAATCTTATTTTTACGTCCATATAAAGAGGAACGAAAACGGTTTATTGTCTACCCATCGTGAACTCAAACCAACGAACTTAGACATTTATCAAGTATGCTATAAAGGTCCTCGCGTTAGTATTAGTAAATAGCGTGCAAAATAGTGTGTGCACGCTATTTCATACGTGTGAGTAATTTTCGTGTACGATACAAAATACTCTAGCTCACCTGTAGCGTGTGTAAAACCACGTTGAACTCAAACATCGATGCGTGCACACGTACATGGGAGAGAGAAAGAGAGGAACGAATTCGTTTTGGGGGAAGTCAGCGATCGGAAACACCATATGATTGCATCGTCCTCACAGAAACCTGGCTTGATTCCCAGATCATCTCTAATCAGCTGTTTGGTGAGAATTACACTGTTTTCTGTACTGATCGTAGTCCGGCTAATAGTAATAAGTCGTCTGGAGGCGGTGTACTTATTGCGGTTCGACGATGTTTGTCGTCTTCATTATTGTTGAATGCAACCGACGAGTCATTTGAGCAACTGTGGATACCTATTTCGACCGGGACCTCTAAGTAGGCGATCGGTGTTATTTATTTCCCACCCAACCTATACAACTGAAGTGATTGAACGTCTTATATCGTCAACTATTAAAGCAAAAGAGTCTCTTAACTCTAATGATGATCTTTTGCTGTTTGGAGACTACAACCGTGCTGGCCTTTCTTGGAAATGGAATACAAACAACAGATATTTAGTAGTCGATACTCAGCATTCTCATGTAAATGCTGACAGTTCCTGTCTTCTAGATGACGTTGCCTTTAGCGGTCTCTACCAGATCAATCCAATGTTCAATCAAAATGGTAGGCTCTTGGATCTCATATTTGTCAATCATAGTGCCTTGTTAGCTTTCTCAGTGACTACTGCACTTGACATGCTGTGCAATATAGACCATCATCATCCGCCCGTCATGGTTAGATTTGACAAGCCTATCGGTGCCTTATTTGATGATGATTTTGATCCCAATGCGTTCCGGCGTGGTGATTATGATGCAATTAATGCTGCACTTTGCAATGTCGATTGGACCATTTTGACGAACGAAATGATATAGTCGAGTCAGTAGAGGGAGATAGCGACTAAACGCCCGACTGACTGCTTAGTCGTTTTGGTGGAGAAACTGCGTGAAGAAGCCAAAAGACATTACAAACTGAATACGGATATAGTCAGTCGGATAGTCAGCTGACTATCCTCAGTTGACTATGACTATGCAGAGCCCTGGTTGTGAACGTGAATATTTTTTGGCCCTGGGTAGCACTGACAAGGGCCGATGAATGTATGCTTGCACTAAGTGAGGGGCGCGAACGATTCGCAAAGCAATAATTGCCAGATTAACTATAAGCTTTGACTTATTTGCTCGCAGTCGAGAGCAGGGATGGCCAAACTTCTGGTCATTGCGGGTGGCTAATTATTCAAATGTAAGGCTGCGGTCTACCAACGTTGACTGTACCAAAAAGTCATTAGAAAACGAATGCAGTACTAGACGATAAAACAAAGTTTTAACCCTTCTGTATTGGCGCGCGAAATCATAACTCGTATACTCGCGCGCGGTGTCTCTGTAATTATGCTATTATTTATTTCCAGGCGCTATTGGTATTTATTTAAAGTAAAAAAGATAATTAAGTGAAAAACTTTGCAAAATATTTTCTCTTCAACTTCACTCAGTTTCAATAGTCAATTTAATTCAGCCTCCTCAATACAAAGCAATTAATTCTCGGTCTGTGCGACCATATGCTCGAGTACAGGAGGGTTAATTAAAGGAAAATCATAGGTCATACCAATAAAAAAATATCAGTTACTAAATAATTGATAAGTACAGGTCGGACTCGATTATCCGGAGTATTTTATTTTTGATTTTCGGAAATTTTGAATAATTTGTATAATAATTCCATATTGAATAGCTGATATAGGTATCAAATGAAAGGACTTGACTAGTAGAATCAGTTATTTATGAAAAATGCAAATCTAAAATGGAGGCCACTACAAAATGGTGGATTACATATTTTCAGTAATTTATGAAAAATTATGAAAAATGGCCGCCATCATAAAATGGCGTCATATTTTTTCTTCAAAGCCCATCAATATGGGGGTCAAATGAAAGTGCTCGACTGGTAGAACACAGTAGATCATGAAAAATCCAAATCCAAGATGTCCGCAGTTCCCAGATAAACAATTACTTTTTAATGGTTCCATTCAGCTTGCTCTGGTCGTATGTAGTTTGAGTGTTGACTGATTGATCTGAAATTTGGAATATACTTTTAATTCTACTGTCATTATAAAAATGCGTATTCCATGTTCTTGAAAAAAATAATTTGACCGCCGCTAAAAATAGCATGAACAACATAAATTCGAAAAGGTCACCGCCATAAAATGGTCGACTATGTATTTTTTGCAATCCCCTCAATATTGGTATCAAATGAAATGATTTGACTACTAGAATACAGCACATCATCGAACTATTCCGAAGAAAGTTAGGTAAGCAACAAAAATTGAAATAACATAATTTTTTTGAATGGTTTTAATGTAGAGAAGTAAGTGACCCAATTATGGAGGAGATATGTAACCAATTTGCAGAAATTTGCGAATAAATACTCTATTTTAGTTTAAAAGCATACAAAAGTATACTTTTTCTAGCTGCTTTAACTCTGTGTTTGAAGATTTTCACTGATATTTCGATGATTAATTGACTAAATTGTATAAAAACGTGTTGGAAAATGTCACTTCCATGTACTCATTTTGATAATAGTGTTCCTGATGTTTCGTAATAAGTTTACCTATTATGGCAATAGTCGGTGTAACATGGAAAAAGTATTAATAGAATTCAAATAATACTTCGATAATAACTTTTAAATAAAACTATGACTCTAAATCTTATTCCTAGTATACAATACTATGTCGTTGATTCTAAAGGGTGTGTCACATCAAATTGCATCACGGAAAAAACGCTGTAGAAATTTAATTTTTAGGAATTATATCTTCAGCTTTCGCTTATAATCAGATAAGAGTGTATAGATCACGTTGGCCATGCTTCACTGTCAATTTTTCGTAAATTTTGAAAAATGTCGTCGAACGAAAAAGAGCGTTGTGAATTAATCCTGTGCACTCATTTCGAGAATCCGGAGTTGTCACATCGGGACATCGGTAAGATGATGGGAATCGTCCAATCCACGGTCAGCAGAGTACTAAAACGATACTTCGAGAACCTAACCATCGACCGGAAGGTGAAGAACGGCAAAAATGGATGCTCCGTCAGTGAAAAAGATCACAAGCGCGTAGTTAAGCAATTCAGACGTGATCCGAGAAGTTCGGTCCGGGATGTCACCAATAAGCTGAATTTGTCAAGTTCATTCGTCCAGCGGATCAAGCAGCGGGAGGGCCTGCGTACATACAAGGTTCAGAAGGCTCCTAACCGCGACGAAAGGCAAAACATGGTGGGGAAGACGCGAGCCCGGAAGCTGTACACCGAAATGCTGACGAAGCCGCATTGCCTGGTAATGGACGACGAAACCTACGTCAAAGCGGACTTTCGTCAGCTGCCGGGCCTGTTGTTCTTCTCCGCAGAGGACAAATTCAGCGTTCCGGAGGAGATTCGCAAGCAGAAACTATCCAAGTTTGTCAAAAAGTACATGGTGTGGCAAGCGATCTGCTCTTGCGGAAAGCGGAGCGCCCCCTTCGTGATGACCGGCACGGTAAACGGGCAAGTTTACCATAAGGAGTGCCTACAGAAGCGCTTACTACCACTATTGAAGCAGCACGAGGGCCCGACCATCTTCTGGCCGGATCTCGCTTCGTGCCACTATTCAAAGGACGTGTTGGAGTGGTACGAAGCCAACGGGGTCACCTTCGTGCCAAAGGAAATGAACCCGCCCAACGCGCCGGAGCTTCGCCCAATAGAGAAATATTGGGCGATTATGAAGCAGGCCCTTCGAAAGAACCCAAAAGTTGTCAAATCGGAGGCAGACTTCAAGAGAAAATGGATTTCTGTTCAAAAAAAAAAAACTACAACCTGACGTTGTACAGAACCTTATGGACGGGGTAAAGAGGAAGGTGCGAGCATACGGGCTTGGGCTCGAAGTATGAATAAAAAGAAAATGACAAAAGTTGTTTAATAGTTTTTATTTTACTGTCTAAAATTTTCAAAAGGCTCGGTCTACTGGGCGAATTTCTACAGCGTTTTTTCCGTGATGCAATTTGATGTGACACACTCTTTACACTCGACAAAAATTATGGGAACGGAGCGCGAAGTCGAAGTTTTTAAGTGATTCTAGAAACGCAGTAACTTTGTGAAAAACCAATGCATGAAGATGGGATATACATCATTTTAAACTTCATTTGAAGCTTCAAGTTTTGTGTGTAGGTGTAGTGGATAACAATACTGGAGAGAAAAAAATCGATTTTTTCTGTTTTTTAAAAATTTTGTAGATTAACGCAGTGTTTTATTAACACTTTTGTCGCCCAGAGCGATTCGGTAGAGTTTCTTGCGGGGCCCGTATTCATCTGTCGGTGAGCTAAAGGAATAAGCGGGCAACAATAATAATGGATTCGGGTTCGATGCAGGACTATTTTTCTGTTGAATCCGAATGAAATCAACCTAAAAACTTTTTAAGTTGAACGGTTTGATGTCCTAAGAGCTAGAAAATAATTTGGCAAGTAGCAGTTAGTAGTTATCACATCCGTTCCTTTATTAATCTAGGGAAATGATGAGACTAAAATAAAATCGTGGGTATATGATGAAACAACTAACTGTGGATGACGGGAATCTAACGTTTATTTCTTACCTAATTTTCTTCGGAATATTTTCATGATGTACTGTATTCTATTAGTCAAATCATTTCATTTGATACCGATTTTGATGGATTGTAAAAAATACATAGTCGACCATTTAGTGGCGGTGACCTTTTCGAATTTATGTCGTTTATTATGTTTCGTGTTCTCCAAGTCAAGTCGTTCAGCCATTTTTCAGCGACGGCCAAATTGAATTTTTCGTGATCATGGAATACGCAGTTGACAGTAGAATTAAAGGTGTCTTCCAAATTTCAGATCAATCAGTCAACAGGAACGGGTTCAATTTTGTACTAATGTGGAACAACCCTACAAACATTCTAACATACATACAAACAGTCCAAGCTAAATGAAACCGTCTAAAAAGTAATTAGTTGTTCGGGGACTGCGGCCTTCTTGGAGTTGGATTTTTCAAGATCTGCTATGTTCTACTAGTCGAGAACTTTCTTTTGATACCCATATTGATGAGATTTTGAAAAAAAATATATTTGGCGCCATTTTTGGATTTGAATTTTTCATGAATTACTGTTTTCTACTAGTCAATCCCTTTCATTTAATATGCATAGATTTTTTTTTTTTTATCCAAAATATATATTTTATTAAGGTTCATATGGCGTCAGCCTAACGGGGCCGGGAGTTCAATATTTTGACAATGTTTGCTTAGACTATGTTAGTAATATGTAACCGATTACTCGCGGTTGACTCGAGGTTAGTATTACAAGTGTTCTCATAATTGGTATGTCGCAGTCTTCGATGCTCTGTACGTGTGCCCGACACGGGATACTTCCTATTGGGATGCAGCTGACCATTAATCAGCAACGCCCCCCTAGTCTGTACCCCATATCTAGCGTGGTGCGTCTTTCTCGCCTCGAGGAATCCAGGATAGAATGGTCACTAGCCGGCGCAATCATCAGCTCGTGTAGAGTTGTCATGAGCGGTACAACCTTTGGCTCTTGTTGAATGATCAGTGGACTGCACAACCTTCGGCCCGTGCATCTGTAAAGAGTGTGTGTATGTATTGCCGCGACTAAGTAAATGTTTATAGATCGGATAGGAGGGATATGAAACAGGGACACAACGAAGGAAACATCATTAAACGTTGACATTGGCGTTTCTGAGGAACAGGTATAGATGAAGCAGAAGATCAGGATCGCGGCTACCTAAGATATCCCGGACGGGGATATCCGATTGTCTGCCTTTTGCTCTCAGTGCTCTAGAGAGCTGAGAGCGAGCAGCATGGAACCGGATACATGACCAGACAACATGCTCGATGTCGTGGTAGCCATCGCCACAATCACAAAGATTGTTTGCTGCGAGCCCAATGCGATAGAGATGCGCGTTTAGGTTGTAGTGATTGGACATAAGCCGAGATATCACGCGAATGAAATCACGACCTACATTCAATCCCTTGAACCATGCACTCGTCGAGACCTTAGGGATAATCGTGTGTAACCAACGACCGAACCCATCACCACTCCACATGCGTTGCCAACTTACGAGCGTATACTGACGAGGAATGTGGAAAAATTCATTATAAGCAATTTGCCTTTCAAAAAGTGTGCCTTCTAAAGCGCCCACCTTAGCTAGCGAGTCCGCTTTCTCATTACCCGGAATCGAGCAATGAGAGGGAACCCATGCTAAGGTAATCGTGAATAATTTTTCGACCAAAACACTCAATAGTTGTCTTATTCTTGTTAGGAAATAAGATGAGCGTTTATCAACTTTCATTGAGCAGATTGCCTCTATTGAGCTGAGACTGTCTGAAAAAATAAAATAATGGTCGATGGGCAATGTTTCAATGATCCCTAATGCGTAATATATCGCACCCAGTTCAGCGACATACACGGAACAAGGATCTTTGAGTTTGAAAGAGGCACTGGAATTTTCATTGAAGATGCCGAAGCCAGTGGACCCGTTTATGAATGAACCGTCAGTAAAGAACATTTTATCAGATCTAACTTTCCCATATTCTGCCGAAAATATCGGCGGAATAGAATCGGAGCGTAGGTGATCTGGGATTCCATGGATTTTTTGTCGCATGGACAGATGAATTGCAGAAGTAAGGGAAGCAAACTTGGTTGGAGATGCCTGGTGAAGGGTGCACGTCGTGTGTAAGGTACTCAGATATAAAGACATAAAACTTGACTGAGGAGTCAGTTGGAGTAGATTTTCGAAGTTATCAATTACCAATGGAGTCATGATCTTGCAACGGATGAGAAATCTGTAGGATAATTCTGTGAACCTAAGAGTAAGCGGGGATACTCCTGCCAAAACATCGAGACTCATCGTATGTGTCGAATGCAAACACCCCATGGCTATACGCAAGCAACGATATTGTATTCTCTCCAGCTTGAGAATATGAATCCTGGCAGCTGATCGGAAGCAAAAACTGCCATATTCTAAAACTGATAATATCGTTGTTTTGTACAACTGAATGAGGTCTCCTGGATGGGCACCCCACCATGTTCCGGTAATTGTTTGGAGAAAATTGATTCTTTGCTGGCATTTCTGTTTCAAATACGCAATGTGTCTCCCCCAGGTACACTTAGAATCAAAATATACACCCAGGTATTTGAAAAACATAGAGTGTTGGATCGTTTTGCCGGATAGGTGAAGCTGGAATTGGGCGGGTTCGTGCTTCCTAGAAAAAACGACCATTTCGGTTTTCTCCGTAGAGAATTCGATACCCAGCTTGAGAGCCCACGTGAACAGGTTGTTCAGGGTATCTTGCAAGGATTTTTGCAGAACGGCGGGATTAGTACCCGTGATGGAAATAACTCCATCGTCTGCAAGTTGTCTCAGCGTGCAGTCTCTAGTTAGACAATCATCCATATCATTGACGTAAAAACTGTACAAGAGGGGGCTTAGGCAGGAGCCTTGTGGTAGGCCCATAAAACTGTAACGAGAAGATTTCGAGCTGCCATGAGTGCTTTTCTGACAGTAAATTGTACAGGAAATTGTTGAGAATTGGTGAAAGTCCACGATTATGAAGCTTCTCTGAGAGAATTTCCATGGAAACTGAATCAAATGCCCCTTTGATATCGAGAAAAACGGAAGCCATTTGTTCTTTGCGAGCAAATGCGATTTGGATTTCAGAAGATAGCAGCGCGAGACAATCATTTGTCCCTTTACCTCGGCGGAAGCCAAACTGCGTATTTAACAGCAAATTGTTCGTTTCGACCCACTTGTCCAAACGAAGTAGAATCATTTTCTCTAACAATTTACGAATACAGGATAACATTGCAATCGGCCTATACGAGTTGTGATCGCAAGCCGGCTTGTTGGGTTTCCGTATGGCTATCACTCTCACTTGTCTCCAGTCATGCGGGACAATATTCAGCTCCAGAAACTTGTTGAACAAGTTCAGCAAACGCTGTTTTGCCAAGTCGGGAAGATTCTTCAACAAGTTGAATTTAATCTTGTCCGACCCCGGAGCTGAATTGTTACATGAGAGAAGGGCAATTGAGAATTCCACCATCGAAAAATTCTCATAATCACACTCACAGAGAGAAAATACATCACAGTTAGAGCTGTGAACTAAAAATTTAAACTGATCTAGTTTAGGAATAATGCTTCTGCAATTCCACTGTATTACAGTGGTCAAATCCTTGACCTCTTGCACTGAATCAGGCATCGAGGGAAATGAACGCTGCTAAAAAACCACATTTTTCTTTCAAAAATGTTCTCACAATCGGAAGTAAACATAAAACTATGCTTTTAAGAGGGTCGTTTATATTTAAAGCATTTAAAATGTTGTCCACCAGGTCAGAAAGCGCAAGCAAGCCAGATTGTGGCTGTTGCCTCGACCGCGAAAAAGGAGCAGACGTGTTGGGTGCTGCTCCGGGAAGTGCTGAGGACCCCTGGTGCGTAGAAGAACCGCTTAAACCAGGAGGTACTTGCTTCGGTCTATTCTCAGCACGTTCGATTCGAGTTTTCATTCCAACTTGGGAAGTTTCGGTTTTCTTTCTGGGGAGTGAAGGAAAAGAAGTAATTTTTTTTTTCCTGATGGCACCCTGCGATGTACCGGAACTTCCTGCATTGGGAGCGTCAGCAACAGGCTCGTCGTTCTGCAGAATGGAGTAGGGATTGTCCTGAGTCGTTGGAACGGGACTCTTAAGCATTTCTGCATAAGTCCGCTTGGAACGTTCTTTTAAAGAACGCTTGATTTTTTCCCCTCGTTGTATGTACACCGGGCATTGAGTAAGATCATGAGGAGTCCCGCCGCAATGAAGACACTTGCGCTCTTTCGGGCAAGGATTCTCATCATGGCTCTCTCCACAATCTGCGCAACGTTTTTTGTTGCAACAATAGGCGGCCGTGTGACCGAGTTGCATACATTTGTTGCATTTCATTACCCGGGGTACAAACAACCGAACAGGTAATCGAAGTGCACCTATTGCAACGTAGTTAGGAAGGGCGGAACCCTCAAATGTCACACGAAAAGAGTTTGTCCGATTGAGGACTCGTTTGTCATTTTTAAGTGACACAGATTTCAGTCGATCGCATGCAAGAATCTTCACACTTTTAAGTGAAGAGTTCTTGAAGCGACCGACACCATCGAGTATCTCTTTTCGAGTCAAACCCTTTTCGTTTATTACACCGTCTATTTCAACGTTGCAACAGGGTACGTATACGCGATACTCGATCGCAAAGAGATCACAGCGCGTTATTTCATTCGCTTGGGTTCTGCTGGAGACGACAACTCGTAATTTGTCTGGCCCCATCCGAGTAATCTCGGTAACTTCGGAAAATTTCTGTGTCAACTCTTTTGAGATGCGAATGACATTAAGAGGTTTGGATTTTCGTCTAAAGTATACGATAAATGGGCCTTTGGCGCCATCAGGGTATTCTTTTAGACGAAAATCCTGCTTCTCGTCTTTTTCCTCATCTTCAGAGCTTTCTATCTCGTAAACAGAATTTTCCTCCTCATCTTCTGTTTCATCCTCCTGCTCTTCAGGAGGAGGTTCATTATCTGATATATTCTTTGGCGTGGATGGGGGATCCTCCCCGCCCTCTGCCATATTAATAAAAACGAAGAAGTAGACAACTGTTCGATATGGACAGAATATAATAATTTGGAAAATATAAATTAGTAAAAGAAATTATATTACTATATTAGTTATTGTTGAAAATTTTATTTATTTCAATTTTTGTTATTATGTATAATTTGAAAATGAAAAAAGTTCCAATAATAGTTCAACGGTGATGTATCAAAATGGACACCCCTAATGCCAACGCTTGCCGATTTGGTAAACACAAAGTTTAAACAATGGTGTAAATCGTGCACAGAAGCTATACAGAATGATGGAAGAAGAAAGAGGAAAATAAACTTCTACTTGCCGCCGCTGTGTAGCGTGTGTGATGATGTGTCTTGCTGCCGGATTGTCTCGATAGCGCACCACTTTTTATGAGCTTTACTTCGCTCGCAGCGCACCAGATGAAAAAATACACACTAGAAACGGATGTAAAAAAACACCTGTATCGGATCAAATATAGGTTCGACCGATCTGCTTGCGAGTTGTCGAAGCAATGAATATGCATAGATAAAACCGTTTAATAAATAAGTGCAATTCATAATTATATAACGTTTACCGAGAGAAAATTCGTTTTTTTTATGACTCGATTATCCGGAGGGATCGATTATCCAGAGTGCAAAAAAAACTCAATACTCCGGAAAATCGAGTCCGACCTGTATTCTTGAATGCCTAAACTGCAGAAACATGAAGGGAAAAAAAATTCGATGTTTTAAAAATTTCTAGACTAGAATACTGCCTTAAGCCATTCACAAACCGTATCTCATCCAAATTGTTCCTACACCGATTTTTTCTGTGACTAAGATTAAAATCTAGTAAAAGTGACACGCGGTACTGAGTAGAAATTACCGTTTTGTCTCATATTCCGAACACTTAAGCTTTGATGCCCATTAAACAGTGTCTCATTACTCAAAATGGTACTCTTTTATGGTACTTTTTTTTCATTTGACTACAATAAAATTGATTTACAAATACATATGCATGGTGAAAAACTAAAAATATGTTAAATCACTTTTGTCTCAAATTCCGAACACTATTTTTGTCACTGACTCATAATCCGAACACTTTTGTCTCAAATTCCGAAGATGATTTTTTTAAATCATAACTTTTAAACTACTTGACCGATTCATATTCTCGATATATCAAATTAAAGTCATTTAGCTATTCTTTTTTGGAAAAATGTTATGCTCGTAGAAAAATTGGATTTTGCTTTTGTAATTATTGATTGTATTTGTTTCTTATAGTTCACAGGGTTTCGGGACGAAGGGCGCTATATCGGTATCGATAAAAAATGAAAAAAAAAATTAAAAAATGAAGTCTATAACTTAAAGAATGTCGGGGTTTTAAATTTTAAATTATTTATCACATTAAAGTTAATTCACAATTCAAAGTGAAGTGTTCGCCATTTGAATCATGCGTAGAAACTTGATTCATATTCCGAACACTAATTTTAATGAAGATTTCTGCATAAAATATCATTGTATTTCATCCATTTATTTTAGATTCTTACCATTTCTAGCACTTAACATGAAAACAACAAACATAGTAGTTGAAAAAATTACAAAAACTGAAAAATGAATGTTTTTTACAAAATATGTTAACGCAAACATTTTATCATTGGTTTTGACTGTCATTTTTTTGCAATTGCTTAATATTATAAATTATAGGCTGTATCGATACATGTAAATGATGCTAAAATGAAGGCTATAACCAAAAGAATATCAGGGTTTTGATTATTCAATTATTTATAACATTAAAGTTCAGTAAATTTACATTTGAAAATGAAGTGTTCGAAATTTGAATCATGCGTAGATGCGTTATTGTAGGTTCTTACATTCTCTAACACTTAACATAAAAACAGTAGACAAAATAGTTGAACAACTACAAAAACTGAAAAATGAACAATTCCTGTATTTTACGGAATTAGCTAACGCACACATTTTATCATTGGTTTAGACTCTCACTTTTTTGTAAATGTCTGATATTGTAAATTATAGGCTGTATCGATACCTGTAAATGATGTTGAAATGAAGCCTATACCTCAAAGAATATCTGTGTTTTCATTATTAATTTTTTTAACATAAAAGTTAAGTTAATTTACATTTAAAAATGAAGTATTAGGAATTTGAGTCTGTTCGGAATATGAGACAAAACGGTACCAGTAATTAAACATTAACAGGCCTATGTTACGCATATTTCATGCAGAGTTTTTTTTTCTATGATTCATGATAAGGACTCATACCGTGAACAGCAAAGACAAGTGGCAAATATGATAACTGTGTCCACTAGTAAGCCATTTTGATGCTCATCGGTGTTGTAGTGGGACTCTATTTTACACTATTGTTTCGCTATTGCTTTGTTTTGGGCATTGGAGCCATCTCAGTTTCAACGCGTTCATGGAAGCATTCACAGTGAATGGATGGTTTTGTAAGAGCTGCGAGTTTTTAACTTAATTACCGCTCGAGAATCAAAATTATCGTTGACGAGTCGTACTGAATATTTTTGTCGTCCGCAGCAAACTGTTGGTAAGTAAAAGTACTTCTCACATGCGTTCTCACGATACAACAACGGCTTTCTTTCAGCGAACTGAAGCATACGCGGTGAGGAGGACCGTTTGTCCTTGATTTGCAGCCAGCCGAAGAAACAAAATGTCTCAACGACCGAAAAGAAATGCTAACCCAGCGGCGACATCCGGCGCGCAGTCGGTGTCGTCCGCGGCTTCCACCGCGTCCACAACTTCCAGCCGATCAGAGATACCGGAATCACCGCTTAGCCCTTCCCGACGGAGCCGACTGCACGAAAAGAACAGCCTGATGAATCTGAACGATCGACTGGCCTGTTACATCGAACGGGTCCGGTTTTTGGAACAGGAAAACTCCCGATTGTCGATGGAGATGAACGCCTATCAGGATACTGCGAAACGCGAAGCGGAAAGTCTAAAGGCGATTTATGAGGGTGAGCTGACGGACGCAAGGAAGCTGCTGGACGAGACGGCACGAGAGCGGGCGAGGGTGGAAATCGACGCGAAGCGGTATTGGGAAGAGAATGATCAGTTGAGGATGAAATTGAACAAGAAAACTAAGGAACTAAGTGAGTTGGAGAAGGAAGCGCGGACGAGTGAAGCGAGATGTGTTGAGCTGACAGCAAATTACAACAGTGTCTGTTCGGAACGTAAGAAGCTACAGGATGAACTGAGAGAGGCCGATAAAGAGGCATCCAAGCTTCGGAAAACTTTCGAAAACATGCGTAAAGATCTGGAAAACGAAACCCTGGTCAGAGTGGACTTGGAGAATAACATTCAGAGTTTACGGGAAGAGTTGACGTTCAAGGAGCAGGTTCACAGTCAACAGCTGGCGGAAAGTAAGGTGCGACGGCAAACGGAAATAAGTGAAATTGATGGTTTTCTCATGGAACAATATGAGACGAAGCTCCAACAAACGCTACAAGAGCTGCGAGAACAATACGACGCTCAGCTGCGCATGAATCGGGACGAAATATCCGAACTGTACGATGCGAGAATCCGCAGCTTGGAAAGTCGCCTCACCGATGAACGCATTCAGCATGATGAGGAGCGGCAAAAACTCGAGAAAGAAATTGGACGAATGCGCGATCAGATGTCTGTGCAGATCAAAGAATACCAGGATCTCATGGATATTAAAATCTCACTCGACATGGAAATTGCCGCGTACGACAAGCTTCTTTCTTCCGAAGAAACTCGCCTCAACATAACTCCAAGTATAAACAGCACTTCCGCAACGGCTACCGCGTTGAGTACCTCTTCGCGCTTATTCTGTACGCCTTCACTCAAACGGAAGCGGAATGTGCTCGACGATTCGCTGGACTATTCCATCACCTCATCCGCTAAAGGCGATCTCGAGATAGCGGAGTGCGATCCGGACGGAAAGTTCATCAAGCTGAGGAACAAATCAAAAAAGTCCGAAAAGCTTGAAGAATTCCAGCTCATTCGTCGAACGGAACATTCCGACACCGTTTATAAGTTTTCGAAAGGTGTCAAAATAGAGGGAAGCACCACCATCACCATCTGGTCGGATTCGGCTGGTAAGAAAGCGGATTCCCCATCGTGTGCGGTTATGAAGGGTCAATCTTGGGCAACGGGAGATAACATGATCACAGTGTTGCTCAACGCGGAAGGACAGGAAGTGGCACATGTGGAGCGGGTGAAAATGAAGGCGGCAAATGTTTCTGGCCATAAGGATAAATATTTCATCGAAGAAAGTGGAACACGACTTGGGGTGAATGCTTCTTCTGTCAAACCATCGAAGAATGAGAGAAGTGCCGTGGAAGGGACCAAAACTGATGAACAGTGTGCTATAATGTAGCGAAATGATATTAACGCATTGTGTTTGAGTTTATTTCTTTCATTGAAGTGTATAGCTTTTTTTTTGAATATCTACGTAGATTGTAGGAAAATATAGAAATATGCATCACTGGTTCGAAATTTTCTCGTATTTTTTTTTGACGTAGGACTATGTCTTTCATTTGTGTACCGGGGTGTAAGTAAACGAGAGCGTTACACCTGGAATGCGAGGTTTTGAACGTTAGTATATTTTTTTATATTTCAAGCAATGAGAAATGGAACACCTACTTGAAAATTTAAATTTTTTCGTTCAACGTTCAACGAACAAACCATGATCATAATTTCTCTTTGAAGAAAATCATCCAAAATCGTAAAATTTTTGGATGATTTGAACGCTTTATGGTATTGTTAGAAATTAGAGACTTGGGACTTTTCAACAAACCCAAACTTGATCATACTTGATTCTGATGAAGAAAAATCGATTTGCATTTACTAGTTGCGTGAAAACACCCTAATGAACCCATTAATAATTCGAGACGAATAGCGATGATTCAAATAGCGGTCAATACGGAATGTTTGATCACGGAATGGAATAGAGAATATTTCACCATATCAAAGGGGCCGCATTATTTCGCTGATTTACATTATTCACATCCAGTCATTCCATGCCAAACCGATATAGTGGTTCTCAGATTCCATGAAAATTAGTAGTTCGGTTTCTTATCGTAGAATTTTAGAAGAACATTTTAGGATGGTCCAAAAAAAGAATTCCTTTTTTTCTAGAATGTTTTTTTTTCAAAGCATCATTCTCAATCTTTGTTAATTCTCAGCTGAGTCTCTGTCAACTCTTTGTTAACTCTCTGTTAATTCTTCTTTAATTCTCAGTTAATTCTTCGTTAATTCTCTGTTTATTCTCTGTTTATTCTCTGCTAAATGTCTGTTCGTTTATTCTCTATCAATATCAATTATCTGTTGATGGTTTGTAATTCTTCTGATAGTTCTCTATTAATTCTCTGCTAAATATCTGTCCATTTTTCGTTAATTATCTGTCAATCCTCTATAAATTCTCTGTTGATCTCTGTTGATGATCTGTGGCTTTTCTGTTAATTTCCTGTTGAATATCAGTCAATTCTTCGTTAACTCTCTGTTAATTCTCCATTAACTCTCTGTTAATCCTCTGTTAATATTCTGTTTATTCTCTGCTAATTTTTTGTTCGTTCATTCTCTGTGAAAATCAATTCTCTGTTGATTCTTTGTTAATCCTCTGTTAATTCTCTATTAATAATGTGCTAAATATCTGCCAATTTTTTGTTGATCATCTGTAAATTCTATTTGAATTCTCTGTTGATTCTCTATTAATTCTGTTGATTGATTCTCTGTCATTTCTCCATTGATTCTTCGTCAAATTTCTGTCAATGATCTGATACTTCTCTGCCAATTTTCTGTTGCATCTCTGTCAACTCTTCGTTAACTCTCTGTTAATTCTCCATTAGCTTTCTGTTAATCCTCTACTTCTCCATTGATTTTTCATTAATTCTCTGTGAATGATTAGTGACTTCTCTGTTAATTCTCTGTTCAAGCTCTGTCCACTCTTCGTTAACACGTTGAGCCCCGTGTCTGTCCCTAGGGACTGACGTTGAGCTTTTCGTTAGAAAAACTCAGATCACTGGGACTGACAGTACCAAAAAAAAAAAAAATATAAAAATGGTTTGTTTTTGAATGATTTACAATATGATGTAACTACTTTCTAGTCTAATTTAAGACTCATTCCTTTTCATTCAATAAATATTTCCAGAAGCGGGGAACGAAACTGATATAGTGAAAAAATTGGGGATCAACGTGTTAACTCTCTGTCAATTCTCTATTAACTTCTTGTTATTACCCTGTTAATTCTCAGTCAATTCTTCGTTAGTTCTCTGTTTATTCACCGTTTAATCTCTGTTTATTCTCTGCTAATTCTCTGTTCGTTCATTCACTTTTGATTATTTGTTAGTCCTCTGTCAATTGTTTATTAATTCTCTGCTAAATCTTTGTCAACAGTTCGTTAATTATCTGTTAATCCTCTATTAATTCCGTCCTAATTCTCTACTGATTCTCTGTTATCTCTTCATTGATTTTTCGTTAAATTTTTATCAATGATCTGTGGCTTCTCTGTCAATTTTCTGTTGAATCTCTGTCAACCCCTCTTTAACTCTCTGTCAATTCTCCATTAATTTCCTGTTAATCCTCTGTTGATTCTCAGTTAATTCTTCGTTAATTGTCTTTTATTCTCTGCTAAATCTCTGTTCGTTCATTCTCTATCAATATCAATTCTCTGTTGATTCTTTGTAATTCCTCTGATAATTCACTATTAATTCTCTGCTAAATGTCTGTCCATTTTTCGTAAATTATCTGTTAATCCTCTATAAATTCTCTGTTGATTCTCTATTAATTCTTTGTTAGTTCTCTGTCAATCCCGTGCTAATTCTCAATTGATTCTCTGTTATTCCTTCATTGATTTTTCGTTAAATTTCTTTCAGTGATCTGTGGCTTCTCTGTTAATTTCCTGTTGAATATCTGTCAACTCTTCGTTAACTCTCTGTGAATTCTCCATTAACTCTCTGTTAATTCTCTGTTTATTATCTGTTTATTCTCTGCTTTCTGTTAATTCTTCTTCCATTCACTGTCGATATCAATTCTCTGTTGATTCTCTGTTAATCCTTCGTCAATTCTCTATTAATTCGCTGCTAAATCTTTGTCAACAGTTCGTTAATTATCTGTTAATCCTCTGTTAATTCCGTCCTAATTCTCTATTGATTCTTTGTTATCCCTTCATTGATTTTTCGTTAAATTTCTATCAATGATCTGTAGCTTCTCTGTCAATTTTCTTTTCAATCTCTCCATCAACTTCCTGTTAATCTTCTGTTATTCTCAGTTAATTCTTCGTTAATTCTCTGTTAATTCTCTGTTTATTCTCTGTTTATTCTCTGTTTATTCTCCGCTCATTCTCTGCTAAATGTTATGGTACGAACGATCATTATCGTCTCGACATTGTTTATTTAGGATTTAGCCTCATGGGAGGTAAATTCATAAACATAGCGAGACGTCTTTTATGATCTGTTCGTCCTACGATCACTATCGCTTCGTCATGCTTATCTGAGGATACAGCCACATGGGTGGCAAATCCATAAGCATGACAAGGGTTGTGCTATGATCGGCATCCTCGGCATAAAAACCTACTCCGTAGATAATAAAGATGTGTGAACTAACAAGAAGGGAAAAACTAAATTAGGTAGCAGTCACTTACACGATCTGAGAGAGTGTAGTTCTCTCTTATCCGAAAGGCCTCCACATAAATCTCTGTTCATTCATTCTCTGTCAATATCAGTTCTCTGTTGATTCTTTGTTAATCCTCTGTTAATTTTTCATTAATAATGTGCTAAATATCTGTCAATTTTTCGTCGATTATCTGTAAATTCACTGTAAACTCTCTGTTGATTCTCAATTAATTCTCTATTCATTCTCTGTTTAATGTCTTTTAAGGCAGTATTCTAGTCTAGAAATTTGAAGAAAAAAATATTTTTTTTCCTTCATATTTCTGTAGTTTAGGCATTCATGAATATACCCTAGAAAGGACCCTATTTTTTACCAAGTTAGAGCAATTTGAGGTGATGCGGTATCTAACCTGGCACGGTCATAACCATGAACTTCACACGCGTTCTTCTTTAAACTAGTTCTTTCAAACTGGCGTACACGATATTTCAAGTTCTACTGAACCGATTCATGTCAAATTTATATGGATACAATCTACAGGCATCTCTCTATCGCATGAAACTTTAAAAATGAAATTTTTCAAATTTTACTCTTTTCAAAAAATCGGGAAACGTAATGAAATACGTTTGTAATTTTTGTATTTTTTTTAATTTTTGTAATTTTTGTAATTTTTGTAATTTTTGTAATTTTTGAAATTTTTTTAATTTTTGTAATTTTTTTAATTTTTTTAATTTTTTTAATTTTTGTAATTTTTGTAATTTTTGTAATTTTTGTAATTTTTGTAATTTTTGTAATTTTTGTAATTTTTGTAATTTTTGTAATTTTTGTAATTTTTGTAATTTTTGTAATTTTTGTAATTTTTGTAATTTTTGTAATTTTTGTAATTTTTGTAATTTTTGTAATTTTTGTAATTTTTGTAATTTTTGTAATTTTTGTAATTTTTGTAATTTTTGTAATTTTTGTAATTTTTGTAATTTTTGTAATTTTTGTAATTTTTGTAATTTTTGTAATTTTTGTAATTTTTGTAATTGTTGTAATTTTTGTAATTGTTGTAATTTTTGTAATTTTTGTAATTTTTGTAATTTTTGTAATTTTTGTAATTTTTGTAATTTTTGTAATTTTTGTAATTTTTGTAATTTTTGTAATTTTTGTATTTTTTGTAATTTTTGTAATTTTTGTAATTTTTGTAATTTTTGTAATTTTTGTAATTTTTGTAATTTTTGTAATTTTTGTAATTTTTGTAATTTTTGTAATTTTTGTAATTTTTGTAATTTTTGTAATTTTTGTAATTTTTGTAATTTTTGTAATTTTTGTAATTTTTGTAATTTTTGTAATTTTTGTAATTTTTGTAATTTTTGTAATTTTTGTAATTTTTGTAATTTTTGTAATTTTTGTAATTTTTGTAATTTTTGTAATTTTTGTAATTTTTGTAATTTTTGTAATTTTTGTAATTTTTGTAATTTTTGTAATTTTTGTAATTTTTGTAATTTTTGTAATTTTTGTAATTTTTGTAATTTTTGTAATTTTTGTAATTTTTGTAATTTTTGTAATTTTTGTAATTTTTGTAATTTTTGTAATTTTTGTAATTTTTGTAATTTTTGTAATTTTTGTAATTTTTGTAATTTTTGTAATTTTTGTAATTTTTGTAATTTTTGTAATTTTTGTAATTTTTGTAATTTTTGTAATTTTTGTAATTTTTGTAATTTTTGTAATTTTTGTAATTTTTGTAATTTTTGTAATTTTTGTAATTTTTGTAATTTTTGTAATTTTTGTAATTTTTGTAATTTTTGTAATTTTTGTAATTTTTGTAATTTTTGTAATTTTTGTAATTTTTGTAATTTTTGTAATTTTTGTAATTTTTGTAATTTTTGTAATTTTTGTAATTTTTGTAATTTTTGTAATTTTTGTAATTTTTGTAATTTTTGTAATTTTTGTAATTTTTGTAATTTTTGTAATTTTTGTAATTTTTGTAATTTTTGTAATTTTTGTAATTTTTGTAATTTTTGTAATTTTTGTAATTTTTGTAATTTTTGTAATTGTTGTAATTTTTGTAATTGTTGTAATTTTTGTAATTTTTGTAATTTTTGTAATTTTTGTAATTTTTGTAATTTTTGTAATTTTTGTAATTTTTGTAATTTTTGTAATTTTTGTAATTTTCGTAATTTTTGTAATTTTTGTAATTTTTGTAATTTTTGTAATTTTTGTAATTTTTGTAATTTTTGTAATTTTTGTATTTTTTGTAATTTTTGTAATTTTTGTAATTTTTGTAATTTTTGTAATTTTTGTAATTTTTGTAATTTTTGTAATTTTTGTAATTTTTGTAATTTTTGTAATTTTTGTAATTTTTGTAATTTTTGTAATTTTTGTAATTTTTGTAATTTTTGTAATTTTTGTAATTTTTGTAATTTTTGTAATTTTTGTAATTTTTGTAATTTTTGTAATTTTTGTAATTTTTGTAATTTTTGTAATTTTTGTAATTTTTGTAATTTTTGTAATTTTTGTAATTTTTGTAATTTTTGTAATTTTCGTAATTTTTGTAATTTTTGTAATTTTTGTAATTTTTGTAATTTTTGTAATTTTTGTAATTTTTGTAATTTTTGTAATTTTTGTATTTTTTGTAATTTTTGTAATTTTTGTAATTTTTGTAATTTTCGTAATTTTTGTAATTTTTGTAATTTTTGTAATTTTTGTAATTTTTGTAATTTTTGTAATTTTTGTAATTTTTGTAATTTTTGTAATTTTTGTAATTTTTGTAATTTTTGTAATTTTTGTAATTTTTGTAATTTTTGTAATTTTTGTAATTTTTGTAATTTTTGTAATTTTTGTAATTTTTGTAATTTTTGTAATTTTTGTAATTTTTGTAATTTTTGTAATTTTTGTAATTTTTGTAATTTTTGTAATTTTTGTAATTTTTGTAATTGTTGTAATTTTTGTAATTGTTGTAATTATTGTAATTTTTGTAATTTTTGTAATTTTTGTAATTTTTGTAATTTTTGTAATTTTTGTAATTTTTGTAATTTTTGTAATTGTTGTAATTTTTGTAATTTTTGTAATTTTTGTAATTTTTGTAATTTTTGTAATTTTTGTAATTTTTGTAATTTTTGTAATTTTTGTAATTTTTGTAATTTTTGTAATTTTTGTAATTTTTGTAATTTTCGTAATTTTTGTAATTTTTGTAATTTTTGTAATTTTTGTAATTTTTGTAATTTTTGTAATTTTCGTAATTTTTGTAATTTTTGTAATTTTTGTAATTTTTGTAATTTTTGTAATTTTTGTAATTTTTGTATTTTTTGTAATTTTTGTAATTTTTGTAATTTTTGTAATTTTTGTAATTTTCGTAATTTTTGTAATTTTTGTAATTTTTGTAATTTTTGTAATTGTTGTAATTTTTTTTATTTTTTGTAATTTTTGTAATTTTTGTAATTTTTGTAATTTTTGTAATTTTTGTAATTTTTGTAATTTTTGTAATTTTTGTAATTTTTGTAATTGTTGTAATTTTTTTAATTTTTGTAATTTTTGTAATTTTTGTAATTTTTGTAATTTTTGTAATTTTTGTAATTTTTGTAATTTTTGTAATTGTTGTAATTATTGTAATTTTTGTAATTTTTGTAATTTTTGTAATTTTTGTAATTTTTGTAATTTTTGTAATTTTTGTAATTTTTGTAATTTTTGTAATTTTTGTAATTTTTGTAATTTTTGTAATTTTTGTAATTTTTGTAATTTTTGTAATTTTTGTAATTTTTGTAATTTTTGTAATTTTTGTAATTTTTGTAATTTTTGTAATTTTTGTAATTTTTGTAATTTTTGTAATTTTTGTAATTTTTGTAATTTTTGTAATTTTTGTAATTTTTGTAATTTTTGTAATTTTTGTAATTTTTGTAATTTTTTTAATTTTTGTAATTTTTGTAATTTTTGTAATTTTTGTAATTTTTGTAATTTTTGTAATTTTTGTAATTTTTGTAATTTTTGTAATTTTCGTAATTTTTGTAATTTTTGTAATTTTTGTAATTTTTGTAATTTTTGTAATTTTTGTAATTTTTGTAATTTTTGTAATTTTTGTAATTTTTGTAATTTTTGTAATTTTTGTAATTTTTGTAATTTTTGTAATTTTTGTAATTTTTGTAATTTTTGTAATTTTTGTAATTTTTGTAATTTTTGTAATTTTTGTAATTTTTGTAATTTTTGTAATTTTTGTAATTTTTGTAATTTTTGTAATTTTTGTAATTTTTGTAATTTTTGTAATTTTCGTAATTTTTGTAATTTTTGTAATTTTTGTAATTTTTGTAATTTTTGTAATTTTTGTAATTTTTGTAATTTTTGTAATTTTTGTAATTTTTGTAATTTTTGTAATTTTTGTAATTTTTGTAATTTTTGTAATTTTTGTAATTTTTGTAATTTTTGTAATTTTTGTAATTTTTGTAATTTTTGTAATTTTTGTAATTTTTGTAATTTTTGTAATTTTTGTAATTTTTGTAATTTTTGTAATTTTTGTAATTTTTGTAATTTTTGTAATTTTTGTAATTTTTGTAATTTTTGTAATTTTTGTAATTTTTGTAATTTTTGTAATTTTTTTAATTTTTGTAATTTTTGTAATTTTTGTAATTTTTGTAATTTTTGTAATTTTTGTAATTTTTGTAATTTTCGTAATTTTTGTAATTTTTGTAATTTTTGTAATTTTTGTAATTTTTGTAATTTTTGTAATTTTTGTAATTTTTGTAATTTTTGTAATTTTTGTAATTTTTGTAATTTTTGTAATTTTTGTAATTTTTGTAATTTTTGTAATTTTTGTAATTTTTGTAATTTTTGTAATTTTTGTAATTTTTGTAATTTTTGTAATTTTTGTAATTTTTGTAATTTTTGTAATTTTTGTAATTTTTGTAATTTTTGTAATTTTTGTAATTTTTGTAATTTTTGTAATTTTTGTAATTTTTGTAATTTTTGTAATTTTTGTAATTTTTGTAATTTTTGTAATTTTTTTAATTTTTGTAATTTTTGTAATTTCTGTAATTTTTGTAATTTTTTTAAATTTTGTAATTTTTTTGTAAATTTTATAATTCTCTTTATTGTATTTTTTTTAAATCATTGACGATTGTAATTTTTGTAATTTCTGTAATTTTTAAAAGTTTTGTAATTTTTATAATTTTTCTGTAAATTTTATAATTCCCTTTATTGTATTTTTTTAAATCATTGACGATTTAAATCAATTCAGATCCCGTGGTTTTTCCAAAGCGTTGAGGAAAAGTCATTCAACCCTATGTAATAATTTCACGTGCCAGACCCGTCAATGAGATTTACTGTTTACAGTTTTACTTTCTTCCAATAAAAAGATGTTGTGCTTAAAAAAAAACCCTCCATCTACAAAGGTAATAAAGAGGTAATAAAATCAGCATTATATGCTGTGCTGCTTTTAGCCTCAGCAGTATTTGAATCGCATCAGCATTATTTGAACCATATTGTGTTCGCTGGTTTGCATGCAAGAAACCATTGTGCATTAAAAATGCCATTTTACAACAATAAGCAGCTAATCTATAATATAAGAAAATAATAGCTAATTGGCTTTAATTTGATATGTTGAACATCTGGATTGGTCTAGTTGTTCAAAAGTTACGAATTTCTAAATACAATCATTTTTGGAAAAAGGGGGAAAATTGATTTTACGGACCATCTTTATTACCTTTGAAAAATCATCATTATCTTTGAAAAATCATAATTTATGAAAGAAAAAGAACATATCTCTAATGTTTGGATATGTTATGTATTAAACTCTCAGCTTTCCAGAAGAAATACAATATATATCGTCATATACTATAAAAAAAAATACAATCAATAATAACGAAAACAAAACTTTATTTTTTGCAAGTGTAGTATTTTTGAAAAAGACCAGACCAGGCTGATATGTCAATCATCGTGAAAAAATTCTCACTTCCGAATGCATCCGCAGAATATGCATGAAAGAAGCTCTATGCTTGCACTTGTTACGACTTTGATTTTGAAAAAATAATTATTCATTCAGAACAAATGATTACTAAATCAACGGAAGAGTTACGTTAACCTTGCGGTTTTATCACAGATACAACCTACCCTTAGTTTTTGAATTAATTACGTAATTAGGAAAAATGTGCAACTTCCAATGCCATCACTTAGAATAAAATATTAGGTTGGGGAAAAAGTTATGCACTATTTTCTCGGTTTTGAATTTTTTTAAATTTCTTTTAAAGCAATATAATAAATTCAGGTCTCTACTGTCAATAAATGGACCGTTTGAAGCTAGCGATTGACCAGAAACGTACAGAACTGGCCAACAGAAGAGGCGTTGTGTTCCATCAGGACAACGCAAGGCCACACAATTTCGAGAGCGATTATTACCTCTTTCTCGCATTGTATAATTTCCAGAGTGATAAGAAACTGGGATCAAGAGAAGACTACAAAAATCTATTGCTAGAGGTGTTCGCCAAAAAGGACCAAGACTTCTATGATACATACTTTAGGAAACTACCTTTAGAATGGCATCACATTTTACAACAAAATGATGCATATTTGACCCCAATTCGGACAATCCGAAGCATATCAAAAATAGTTTTGAATTTCACCCAAAAACAATGGATTATTTTTTCCCCAACCTAATATTTCAAACCATTCAGAATGTTGTCATATCACACTTATTAAAATGTTTTACACAAATCAACGTATCTTTTCACCCTCGTGATACGTTAGCGTCACACTCGAAGCACTGCAAACGGTCAATCATTAACCTTGGAATGGTTCCAATTTGCGATCAACGTGACCATTCATAAAAGGCTGGCCAGTGTAATTAAGACATATGAATGCTCCCACCGGGCGGGACAATTTAAACGCATTAGTGTTTCCGTTGAACCGGTGCTATCATTTTGCAGAGATTTGAAAATCCACTTGAATCATTCGACCAAACGACTTCACAGCGAATCGTTGCGCTGCTGAGGAATTTTTGATTCACGTAAATGAAGTGATTTTTTGTTCTAGTTTATTGTTTGTGATCAAAATGCGAATCGTGAGACTTTTCGCTGTCTTTGGAATTGCTTATTATGGAAGGATCGAATGTGCCGAACAGACCAAAACGTTTCCCGGGTACAGTTGTTCAAATGTCGAATATGTGATATTTGTTGTTCCATAATTTTTCATTACATTTCAGTGCAGAGACAGTAATACCCGCGGTCATAGGTCAGGTGCTGCCAGGAATCATAGGAGTAATTACTGGCGGTGGCGGTGGATCCATAATTCCTCCGGTGTCAATCTCTCACTCAACATCGGTGGCCACCTCAGTGGCCAATAAACCGATCGCTGTGAGGTGAGACTCCAATGTGATCCTGCAAAAATTCCTCGTAATCTCTTTTCTGTAATCTCAATTCAACTAGCCACAGCGGATCGATTTCAACGAGTGCCAATACTAGCGCGGGTTCTCATGCCTCAGTGGGACACGGTTCGACGGTGTCGGCATCGAGCAGTACCGGAACTTCAGCGTTCCGAAGTCTGTCCAGTAGGTGGCGAAAGTTTTTTAAGAACATCACATGATTATTATCCGTTATTACGTGACTTCAAGTGAACCAAAGATAACTCATAAAAACTGTCAAACGCGTCATATTGTAACTAACAATAAAACGTGATTAAGATGAAATATTTAATAACCACAGTAAGGAAAGAATTAGTGATGATAAAAGTCATCCATTTGAATGAGAGGCGGGAATTCTTTTTAAGTGACCAAACTGAAACAAACAATTGATCTGGAAATTCCCACTGATAAAATACAGGTTCTGTTGTATATTAACTTGGTTCGTTGGTGAATAAATCAAATAAAGAGGACAGAGAAACAAAGTGAATTAGATTTAGATATCGTAAAGGTATGAGTAACTGGCATTCATCTGCATTACTCTTAAGCCAAACGTGACTGAAACTTTTCAGAGAAACTGTAGTTCCCCCGATCAGTTGTTTGTCAACAAGTTTCAATAAACGCGCCTTGTGTTCAGAATAAGTTCAACCCTTTCATAATGAAAACATAAACAGTGTCTGTTGGGAAACCTTCCACCTTATCGCAGATTTTCAACGACTCATTTGCGCGTCATGTAAGTCCTGTATCAATACAATGTCGATGTAGCACGCAATCGGATAGTGCTAGCGCGCGAAATTACTTGGGGGAAAATTCCTCAGCAAAACAAAGTTCGCATTATTGGCGACCCGATGGAACAAAAAACTATTTCCTCTAGTCGAAACCAATAAAATAGTTCCCACACTATGAGTACAGTGCGTATTGAAACGAACTGGAGCTGAGAGCTCAGGATCGGACATCACCTATTTCTCTGTATTCACATTTCTCACCTTGCTCATCACGACGACCACCCAAGCTGGTAGTTGTGTTTTGTCACCAACTTGTTTCAGCTGAGTGACTGTGAACATTAAGCTCAAAGGGCCTATTTCAAAATAGTAAGTAATATTTTTTATAGTATTTGTCTATGGTAATGATTGCATTTCAAATTGCAATTAAACTATTACTGAAAATTATTCTTTCAAAATATAATAAAAAATCAACATTTAATTTAATTGAATAAAGTTTATAAATCTTTATACAAGAACGCTATTCACATTTGCTTTCCGAAGTTTAACTTTTCCATTGAAGATATTGAAGATATTCTTTAAACTAATTTAAAAATGTATTTTCAAATTGCGATTGTCAGGATTTTTAAATGCATTCAGCATCACTTTATTAATTCATTAATTACGTTTCAATTTTGCCCTTCTATTAGAATCTTGGCGTATATTGTAGCTACTATTTTTAGACGAAAAAAGAACAACATGTACACCACACAACCTATTATCGCTACTCTTTGTTCGGAGTGCGTTTAACATTGTAAATATTGATAATTTGCGCCACAAATTTAAAATTTTTTGAAAATAGTAAAAACCAAAGAATATAATTTTATTGAACTTCTTGATCACACAGTATTCGGGGGATAAATAGTTGAGCATATTTTTTTACTGTTGACCGGTTTGACGCATCATTAATTGCGTTTTTTTTTAATTTGTACTTAGAGGAGATTTCCATGCTAAATAATACACATTGAATATATCCTGAGTGATAATTTCCCGATCAAAACGAGAATTAAATCCGAAGCTCCCGGTATGACATGTGTGACACTAATCCCACGACCCCGGGAACTGCGTTTACATTCGCTTATGCAAAATGAGTTCATTTAGAGAAACCTAAGAGCAAAAAATCATGTTTTATGCAGTTTGACAACATTCCCAGTCAATATTCTATTTGGTTTTTCAACACGATGTTCATAATCATAGATTTTTGTGATTTTATAATTTTGCTTTTGGAATAATTTTTGTGGCCGTGAAACAAGTTTTTGGGTCAATAAGACCTTTTATCTTTCGAATAAATTGTTTATCATACTTATCTCGGCCATGATATGTATATCAACTATCAAATTGACCTCTTGATTAAATCTACCGAACAGCGTTGGTTTCTTGAATAAGAATGATTGGCTGATACCAAAACGATAAGCCAAAGAAAATTGCGCTTTAAAAATTCCAGAACCCATACGAGCTTCCGCACGGGTTCACTCGAAGTGTTCCGGAGCGTTGGTGTACAAACCAGGATGGTCCTTCTCGGTGCACCCATCTCATAGCTAACGACTTAATACTGAACCCGGACTCCAACCAGAATGTCCGGTGCAGGAATCGATTCTGTCATGTAATAAATCAGAATTTACAATAAACAACATATAACATTATTGAAATTATTTTAATCAACCTTAGACAATGTATGAAATCAATAACGATATGTGCTCGTGATGCGAAAATTAAAAGTCTCAACCCTACGAAGTGATTTTGTGTTCGCACTTTGTATCAAACAAAACAGCTGTTTGTGTGATTTCCGCATTGAGAAAGAATGTTAGCTGTTCGATGGCTGGAGCGAGACTGTGGAATACAAATAGAAGTGGTAGTGTTTATTATAGAGGCTTTAAACCAATTCAGTTCATTTGCCTCTTGCCTTGGAGAAGGCCAATTTTGAAAACTAAAACGAATTCTAAGTCTTGAGAAAGGCCATTTGGATAGGGATACCATCTGTACTGACATAGCAGGACATGCCCTGATTTTGAGATCCTTTTGGGGTGTGTAATTTAATTGACGAATATTTTTTTTGCATATTTTCTTCTTGAGAAGAAAAGTATTTTATTGTTGATTCTAATTGTGCAAGCATGTAAAGAGTGACCGTTGCATTGTTCAAACAAATTTCCTTTTGTTTTCATTCAATGTTTTCGATTATTCGACCATGGCGATGTTTTTTTGTTTCTTCTCGATATTGTGTAGGTTTTGTCATTTTGTAAAAAAAACAGAAATTCAAAACCAATAATTACAGGTAAAACTGATTTTGAAAAGCATATCCGAACACCGAAACATTGCACTAATAATCAATTGGCATCCAAATCCAAATCCATGTTGGTGCAAAAATCAGATTCCGCCGCTCAGAAGATCTGGGATGCACAAAAAGTGCATCGTGTTTCATATCGCGATGTATCATAACAGCTTCAAATTTATGGATTGTACTCCGGCACTATTGCGCATGTTGTTTTATGACTCAGAGACCACCATAAAATATCCCCTGCTCGTACAACGACAGAAGTCATCATCTTTGAAGTCTTTTCGCTGCATGGATCGTCCGGGGAATATGTCAAACAAATAAATTTGAGTATTTTGGTTCCCTGAAGTACAAAACACAGACAACATTCTTTTTTTTATTCATATCTAAAAAGAATGACAATGATTTGGTCATAATGGTATCTGTGACAGGTGTCCTGATTTTCAACTCTGACCAGATGTTATCCCTACTCTTGGAAAGGTTCGTGAAACGCTGCTGTTTTGTCGCTGACTCGGTAACTTATGAATCGTGAATGGTGATACCCAAATCACGATCGCAATGCTCTTATACTTTAACTCGTTGCAAAAAGTTACAACGGGTGGAGCTTGAATTACCATATTTTCTCTCTTTCTCTCTCTTTTCTCCCTTGTTGTGTTTGTTTACTACATTTAAATTTCGAGCGACCGAGCAACCAGCATGTGTGGGTAAGGATAGGAATGCTCAGTAGAAGTGCATCGGAAAAAGGGACTGCTTGCACTTTTCGTCAATTAAAGTAGTGTATAGTATATCAAGCAAACCCAATTGAAAATCGAGAATTTCCGATTCGATTGGTAAGCAAATCATTAAAATCCGTTCGCAGAAAAAAAGAATTTCAACGATAAAACTGCCTTACTGCAGTATGGTTTGCGGCATCGATTTTTAATTAAGTCTACCGTGAAGTTCCGTTTGTTCTTACGATTAAAAAAACATTTGGTATGTTCCTCTTGAGACTGATATGATTTTTGGTACAATATCGCCTCAAATTCATTGTTTTCAATCATTGCAGGCCTTCCTGTGAAGCGACCCTAATTCCTCCATATATTAGGCTGTCAAAAAAGTCCTGCGGTATTATATATAATATAGTCCTTGACAATGTTTTGTTTGGTTAAGTCGTTCGTGAGTTATAGTGTCGCAAATATGGAGCAAAATAAAGAGAAAATCCGACATATTTTACAGTACTACTATGACAAAGGCAAAAATGCATCTCAAGCTGCCAATAAAATTTGTGCAGTTTATGGACCCGATACAGTTTCCATTTCCACCGCACAACGATGGTTTCAACGTTTTCGTTCTGGTGTAGAGGTCATCGAAGATGCGCCACGCTCCGGAAGGCCTGTCGTCGAAAATTGCGACAAAATCGCTGAATTAGCCGAGAAAGACCGGCATAGTAGCAGCTGTAGCATCGGCCAAGAGCTGGGGATAAGTCATCATACCGTTATTAACCATTTGAAGAAGCTTGGATTCACAAAGAAGCTCGATGTATGGGTGCCACACACGTTGACGCAAAAAAACATCTTTGACCATATCGACGCATGTGAATCGCTGCTGAATCGCAACAAAATCGACCCGTTTCTGAAGCGGATGGTGACTGGCGATGAAAAGTGGTCACTTACGACAACGTGAAGCGCAAACGGTCGTGGTCGAAGCCCGCTGAAGCGGCTCAGACGGTGGCCAAGCCCTCATTAACGGCCAGGAAGGTTCTGCTGTGTGTTTGGTGGGATTGTCAAGGAATAATCTATTATGAGCTGCTTCCCTATGGCCAAACGCTCAATTCGGACCTGTACTGCCAACAACTGGAAAGCTTGAAGGTAGCACTCATGAAGAAGAGGACATCTTTGATAAACAGAGGCCGCATTGTCTTCCATCAGGACAACGCCAGGCCACACACTTCTTTGGTGACGCGCCAGAAGCTCCGGGAGCTCGGATGGGAGGTTCTTTTGCATCCGCCGTATAGTCCGGACCTTGCACCAAGTGACTAAAATCTGTTTTTGTCCATGGCGAACGAGCTAGGTAGTCAGAAGTTAGCCACAAAAGAGGCCTGTGAAAATTGGCTATCCGAGTTTTTTGCCAATAAGGAAGCGAGTTTCTATAACAGGGGTATTATGAAGTTGGCATCTCGTTGGGAACAAGTCATCGAACAAAACGGCGCATATTTGACTTGAAACAGATGATTGTAACTAATTTTATGAACAAATGAAAATTCAAAAAAAAAAACCGCAGGACTTTTTTGACAGCCTAATATGTATGCAAAGATGCTTGGAGATTACCTCGCCAAACCATTATTCATATTTCATTAAAGTACACTTGCGCTTTGTCGTCAAGTTCCAAAAGTGCATCACCCTTGTCGAAAATCGAACACTTCTCTAATTACATTATGTTGTTATGTTGTTACCGAGTCTACATTTTTTTACTGGAATCAATTTTGTTATTTTTTTGCGAGTGAAACAAATTTCAAGTTTCCACTCGATTCGTGGCAGTTCAACACACACACGGGACATTTTTTGATTACTCGGCGCATAATTATTTATCGGCACAAATAGCAGGGTAACTCCAAGCGCCTCCCCAGAAATTCGAAGGTAGAAGAATTAGCTTGTAGAGTTAATTTTCGGAAAAATAAAAGAGTCGAGAGTTGCACGCTAACAGGATTGGTCAAGTTTTTGTTGTATGAAAGAAAGCCAAGACCGTTCGGACAACGCTACTCCTGCATCCTTTTTGTCAATAAACCTAAACCAGTGTTCACAGGTTGAAATTGGTAGGTCACGGTCCCCATATGCACCACACAGCTTTTGATGGCTTTCTGTTGCTCTTTTCTTCAACAGTAAACTTTCCTGCGAGTGGATGTTTGTGGGCACAGAAGATGACATGTTCCGATCAAAAATTGAAGCAGTGTTTAGTTTTTTTTATAACTCGTTTATTTGTATAGGCTCAGTTTTAGAAGTTTAAAGGAGCCAAATTCTCTATCTAGTTTAACTTCTAAAGCATATTTGCAATTTTGTTTAATCTACGGTTAATAGGATTAAGTTCATAGTAGTTGGAACGTCCTTGAAAACTCGGTTCCCTACCAACGTGTTAAGGTGGTTGAAATTTAAACCGGAAATACACTCTGTCCAACTTCTATAAGACCAGGTGATGATCTTGCTGCTTAGTGTCATTGTAAATAAACAATGCTTCAATTTATATTCTAGTGGGTAGGTATTGGTGACTACCATACACTGCATGATTTTCATATGTGTGTGTGCAAGCGCCGAGCGTAAACGAATGTTTTCGTATTCTCAACTGTCAAGTTTCTATAAGACCGGCTACATTTTCCATTGTTTTAGTTGTTTCGATCAATTAAATCTGGCGAATGCCGAAGGGAAAAATCCTCACGGAGAGAGAAGAAAGACAAATCGATGCATTTCACCAAGCAAATGTTGGTATCAGAGAAATTTCTCACCGGATTGGACGATACCATCAAGTAGCGCTTAATTATTTGGCGAAACCTCAAGGATACGGTAAGAAGGAGAGAGCTCCACGTAAATCGAAGCTCTCTGTCTGCGATAAGCGGGAAATAGCTAGAACAGGTTCGAATACCTCACAATCGCATGATCGCACAATCGCAAATAAAGCAATTTTTCAACTACTCCACTGCTCGGATGACAATTCGTCAAATTTTGGTAAAAAATCCTCACATTAAGAGGGCTTAAAAGGTTAAAACTCCTCATACACTATCTCACATCGGAAGACGTCTGAGTTTTGCCAAAGCCCAAAACATGTTCCCAAAAGAATACATTTTGCTATATACCGTAACGAAAGTTCTTCATAGTATAGGTTATCTTCACTGACGAAAAAAAGATCAATTTGGATGGTCTTCATGGTTTCAATGGGTACTGGCGTGTTTTACGGAAAAAGGAACAGTATTTTTCAACCAGGAATTTTGGTGGAGATTCGTGCATGGTTTGGGGGGGATTCTGTGCAACCGGAAAGCTCAAGATAGCTTTCACATCATTCAAGTATTACACACATGTTCTGGAATCCACTCTCCTACCGCATTTGCGTGGATATCGTCACAATAAATTCACATTCCAGCAAAACAATGCTACTATTTATAGTAGCAAGTAAACTAAACAATGGATTAAGGACCAAAAACTTAAATTTTTGGACTGGCCGGCTCGCTCTCCAGACTTGAATCCTGTTGAAAATCTTAGGGGGAATCCTCGTCACAGGATCTACACTGAGGGAAAACTTTACACCACGATTGAAGAGTTCAAGGTCGCAATTTCGGAGAAATCCGTTCAGCAGAATTTGGTAAATAGTATTCCAACACGAATTTTCAAGGTTATTAGTCGAAATGGTAAGGTTACACATTATTGACATGCAAATCAGCCGATCGTTTTGAATTTTTCATTGATAATACTAATGAATTTTGAAGTGGTATTATAGAAACTGGAGAGCTGAAATTATCACATTGCCGCACAATAAACAAACAAACAACTGTTTTGAACAAAATTGACGTTAAGTATAATTTATTCTAAGCATTCAACAATGTATGAATGTATCTTGTTGAAATTCTAACTGTTTGTGTTGCAACGAAATAGAATCAGGGTGCTCTTATAGAAGTTGGACAGAGTGTATATGGAGGAAACTAGTGCAAAAAAGTGCAAATGCTGACGAAATTTGATGAACCAATGTTAATGCTA
Source organism: Toxorhynchites rutilus septentrionalis (assembly GCF_029784135.1). Classification (NCBI taxonomy): domain Eukaryota; kingdom Metazoa; phylum Arthropoda; class Insecta; order Diptera; family Culicidae; genus Toxorhynchites; species Toxorhynchites rutilus. The sequence continues at coordinate 7,617,855 of NC_073746.1, forward strand.
CCTGGTCTTGAGTTTTAGTTGAATTCGTTTAAAACTTCGGTTTTGTTTCTCCATCGCTTAGGGAAATCAATCACTTTTGCTAAGAAGTTTCATATAATTTCGGTATTCTATGTAATGTTTCTGGGAGTCGCGCTTCATTATAAGGAATCTTCTGGTTTTTACAATTACAAAAAGGAACAGGACTGCAAAGATATTACAAATCACTATATTGTACGAAACCGATGCGCCCATTCGAAAAGTCCCGCAACCGGCTCCGTATCATCAAATGGGTCATCTACAACTTCGTATAAAACTACCACTCGAGTCGTCTTCCCAAAGCATTCTCTCATCGGAAACGAACGGATAATCAACGATTCTCGCGATTCCGCTCGAAACATAAAATAAACTGAGTGAGTTCTTGAACTTGAACGTAGTTATCGTTGTTTTTGTTTCGTTCGGTTGTTTTATTATTATATTACGCTTCTGGTTTGCTCGCGCTGTTTTGTGCGATTGTGTGTGATAAGTGCTGATGGCGATTTAAATATGTTTACGAAGAATGTTGGTCCCATATGTGGCCGGAATGAGTGCATCCACTATTCGACCTGTTGTGTCGAAAATATGAGAAAAAATAACAAAATTATATGAATCAGTGAAACTTGTTTCTGGAAGGCATTTTTTAGGGATTTGCAGTACTACGATAAGTTATAATAGCAATATGGTGATACCAATTACAGTACTGATTTTGAAGTAATAGTTTCCGGTGCGGCAATCAAAACTTTAACAGCATTCTTTGAATTTTATGTGTGAAGTGAAGTCACAGAAAACTATCAGCGAGAGAGAAAAGATGAACAAAATACCGGTTTTGGAATTCTGTGCTTCGACTGCTTATTAGCTGAAACGGGATATTTACTTATCTTCACTCGGACCATGCTTTCAGATTAAATGGCAATACAACAAACAATCTGTTTTTTCAAGCAACTATAAAATTAGGAATTTCTTCAGTGTTTAGTTCTCTCTAAAAACTGCACAAGCTATCTATCCAATCCATTAACCACTTATTTTAAAATTATGTGTTTTAGAGACGTGATAATTTGCCGGGCTTAACATGTATCAGAATCGTGGTGTAGTGGCCGTGACAAACGCGAACGAAACCTCTCAGAGACAGTAGACTTACTCGCTGGGAGGCAATAAAAATACACCTAACAATGGCACGTGCCATTGTAAATTGAATCGTGTGGCAAACAGTGACATGGGCACCAGAAACCCATTGGATGAACCGCAAATATGAAAACGCCACATAAAACGTTCGCTGTTCAATAGACTCTTCCACCTGCTTCTTGACATGGGGAAATTCGGGGTAAAACAGAAATCGGTATTTTCGGTTATTCGGCCTTAGTTTTGTGCGCGTCGTATTTGAGGTATTTCTCGAGAAATTTAGTTTATTCAAGTTGATATTCATTTTTTTATTTATTTATTTTATTTATTTAATCGTTATCAACAGGCGGAATTTCGCCCCAATGATATTAATGAAATCTACGTATTTGTTCAAAAAATTTTTGCCGAACCGCATTCCTTGAGTAGTGGAAGTCGAAGTCAGAAGCTACTCTGTTGAACAGACGCTGAAGACCCAATATGGCTGAGTTGTATCCATGATTGGTACGACGAAAAGGAACTCGGAGGAAAGCGTGGTCACGTAAAGTTCGAGGTTGAACCAGAAGGTTGATGTTCTCCAGAATAACTGGGCATTCTGTCCTAGCCAATAGCACATCATATACAAATAAGGCGCGGTTCACATCCCTTCGCACGTGCAACGTGTCAAGAGCCATTAGTTGGCACCGGCTTTCATAGCTAGGTAGCTGATGGGGGTTACTCCAGGGTAATCGTCTTAAGGCGAACCGGACAAATCGCTTTTGTACAGCTTCGATTCTGTTGACTCCGTTCAGATAGTGCGGATTCCAAATTACTGAACAGTATTCCAGACATGAACAAACTAGAGCGCTGAACATAGATTTGAGGCAGTGTACATCGGTGAAATCCCTCGCAGTGCGCATGATGAATCCAAGACTACGGGAAGCTTTTCCAACCACGTAGTTGACGTGAGTTTTGAAATCCAGTTTACAGTCTAAATACACTCCTAGATCCTTCACGCAGTCAAGTTTAGTTAGAGGAGCATCGTCGAGAGAATAGTTGTAGCGAATAGGATCTTTCCTTCTTTGAAAGTTATCGTGGAACATTTGCTTGGATTCAGTGTCATACGATTTTCCACGCACCAATTCTGGAAAATTTCAAGTTGTTGTTGAAGAAACAAGGCATCAGCCTCCGAGTTAACGTGGAAAAATATTTTCATATCATCGGCGAATGAAAGATGAGGGCCCTCCAGGACGAAATTTACGTCATTAAAATAGATGAGAAATATCAGAGGGCCGAGATGACTCCCCTGAGGTATTCCTGATGTAGCAGGGAATTCTGCGGAGAAACAATCGCCTATTTTAACCGCGAGAAAGCGTCCGACCAAATATGATGTGAGCCAATGTAGAACATTGCCGCTGAAGCCAAGCTTATCCAATTTACCCACCGTAATGTCATGGTTGATTTTATCAAAGGCGGCGGACAGGTCCGTGTAAATCGCATCCGTTTGGGACATTCCTCCGGACATTCCGTCAGCAATGTATGTCGTAAACGAAAGAAGATTCGTTGTGGTGGAACGCTTCGGCATGAAACCATGTTGATCGATTGATATGTAATGTTTACAGTGAGTGAAAATCGATTCGATGACTACAAGCTCAAACAGTTTAGAAGTCGCGTTCAGAGCGGAGATACCTCGGTAAAGGAAGGTATTGAATTAGAGAGACTTTAAACTCTGAGAGTTCATTCGTCTCTATACCTCGGTAGTTGTCGACGTTTCTTCTATCGCCTTTTTTATGAACGGGGAAAATGTGAGCCTTCTTCCAAAGCGATGGAAAGATGCCTTTTGTCAATGAAAGATTGAACAATAAGCATAGTGGAAATAACAGCCCTGCTGCGCACTTTTTCATAATTGATGCTGGGATTCCATCTGGTCCGACGGAATTCGAGGTTTTAATTTGCTGATGCCCGATTCCAACATTGCATTATCCACGGTGATTCGGAACAACGAACTGTTCTGTATTGGAACGTTTCTTGTGGCCCTCAAGAGCTGGTCTAGGGACAGATTCTCTTTCGAGAAAGTGCTGGAAAACTTAGCAGAGAAGAGGCTACAAATTTCCTGTGTGTCAGACATTTCATGTCCATCGTGAAACATAGAAGACGGTAATCCAGACTCCTTACGTTGCTCATCGACGTATTTCCAGAAAGATTTAGGATTACTCTTGAATTTGCGCTGAATACGACGTAGATAGATTGAATAGCATCGTTTGCTTGATTTTTGGTACTGATGGTTCAGTTGTAGGTATCGTTGTTTCAAGGATGGGATACGGTATTTCGAATATTTTCTAAGTGCAGCCTTCTTAGCGGTTTTGAGTCGACGAAGGTCGGTAGTCTGCCAGGGTTGATGAGTGGATGATCGTATAAACTTCTTCGACTATAAATATAAATATCTTCGACAAATGATCAGTTTGGACGACTACTCACTTTTCTAGGAAAGGTGGATAGATATTGGGCCTGATTCTCGAATACACTTCACGGTGGAAACGAAATAAACGGCACGCCACTGAACTACGTTTTACGAGTTAGTGAAGTGTCGAAGATAATAATGAGTTTTCAGGCAGAATGAGCATTTTTCAAATAAAAATCATTAATGAAAATTAACTTCTTCGTATCAAACTGGTGTTCAATGTGAATGGAAAACTTTGTTCTCGTCATGTGGAATAAAAATCTCATACAAAAATTTTATCTGAAGATAATTTGATATTATAATTATAAGTTTTAGTGGGAAACTAATTTCATATCCAGATGTCGACACCGTACCGTTGTCATCGCGGATACATTTCATTTCGGGTCTGATCACGAACGTCACTCTACGGTGAAAACGAAGTGAATTGTATACAGTCTTATTACGGCTGTCACCGTGTGTGTAGAATCCAGAAGATCATCCGTCGTGTCAACTTTGATGAACTCGGTGTTACTATGAATACCACGATACTGTCATGTCACGGAGAAAAACAGATATATTTGTCACTTGTGTTTTAGATGGTAAAAGCTAGTCACGCGAAATGGAGTAAGTTTAATTTCGTATTTATTTAGCTTTTTGGCTAACATTTTGAATATCGTCTTGTCTTGCTAAAGAAACAAAAGATAAACAAACAGCAATTTACCTGCCTGGTGGCCTTTTTAGAACGAAATTCTGACGTATCCAGAGGACGTAAATTTGTTTTTATTTGGATTCGGTTAATGCGCTATGGGATGTAATTAAGGATTGAAAATGTAGCTTCCGTAGGTTCATTGAAACATGGCGAAGGTCTACTTCCGATTGTCCTGAATGAACAGAAATTTTTGTTTTCTATTTTTAGGATTAGATTAAGAGAGAGTTGCAATACCATAAAATGACAATGGAGGCCACTGGCCCAAATACTATCATTATGATTTGTTATGTATAATATTAATTTGTTGATATTTTGAATATAAAATAATAACTGTAAAGTTTTTCCACCATTGCAGGGCTAGTTTTTGTAATTCAAACATTCACAATTGGCGGACCAGACCAGAATCAGGACGATAGTTATAACAATAACTTTTTACGTTATAAATATTTTCAACGGTATTGTTCTGAAGACGTACTTTGAATGAAAGAATATTAAAAAAAACTGACCAGTTTCTGTTTAAATAATTAAATCAAACCTCATGCCCCGTGTATCAAATTACACGAGAATGAGAAGGATAAGAGGATTAACTTCAGAATCCCATATGGGAGTAGCTCAGATTATACTGATCGTGAGGTGGATAAATTCGGATTTGTTCTGAGATATAGAAGATATAATTATTCATCAAAATTGTAGAAACGGTTCATAAAAAATGATTCCAAATATTTCTCACTATTCAAACGAGTAAGACAGAGCTGAGTACAAGAGTATGGGAGATTTCGATTATTAAACATAATAGTCATGTTTTATCTCTAGCGTAGAATTACATTCCCATATGTTCAACAACTACATTATTCTCGAGCAACCAAGTATTCTCCTCATAATCGCAAACTTGTCGTTCTAAAATATACGATTAATTAAATGGAATATTATCTCATACGCTGTATTAATTTTACCTGCATAACGTTCAAACATCCGAAATTATGCAACCGACACAACGTTCAAACACCCGACATTATGCAACCAACATGTCTCTTATAAACGGGAATGAACACTTTCACTTCACGGAGTTCTTTTCTACACGCAACTGTCCGTGACAATGATGATAATCACAAAAAGATTAACACTCCTATAATCGCGCATTGGTCTGTCAGACCGAGAAATCAATAATTCGTTCATTTCTAAGAAAATATCAACACTCCGACTTTGCGATTCTCTCTAGTTTCGTTATTCGTCGTTCGTCATCGTTTAGTGTATGGCATGTGTTGGTACAAAAGGGGCGTGTACCACTTTTTTTACACTTTCGGTCTGACACACCGACGCGAGTATAGGTGTAACTTTTTTGGCCAAGAACCTTTTTTCCTATTTTAGAATACTGTCCAATGAAATGTATAAATCAATGTTAGCGGTGTGTAATATTTATTGAATATAATGCATAAGATCATTACCGGACTATTCTCATTTGATTTCAGTCCCTTTTGTAACTGGATTGAACGGATCCATATATTAACTATTCGTCGATATATTCGTCGTTAGATTCATACGTTCAAAAGCAAAATATAAATGTTTGACTTTCGTATAGTTATTCGCTAAATATAATGGTCATACATATACACACTTGTGAAAGAATTCCACTTGTAAAAGAATTGTAAACAGTAAACTATAAACTAATCGGTGGCTTATGGTAATTTTTAAAAGTTACAGTTTATAATGGACAGTATCGACAAGAAAACAAGAAAAAGAAAAGGAATTTCCTTAAATCCTTTTATATAATCTTTTTATGCCCCATTTAAAAAAAGACATCACTTCGTAGTTTACCATGAATATCAGAAATATGCAGACTTTATATTCGAAGACCTTTATCATCTGGTAATTATCTAGAAGGTCGTTATACATTTTTTTTCTTTGATAAAAGACCCGAAAAATACCCAACAACTGAATGAAATGTAAAAAATATGTTTGTTTCGAGCATGCCGTTATGCTATGTTCTGATTCTTACTCCAATGAAACCGCAATCGATTAATACGTTTTTATGTTGTTTCATAGCTCTTTATGCTTCCATGAATTAAATTCAGTTGCTTACTTTTGATAATTAACAGTGAAAAATCCGAATTTCGTTATTTGTGTTGGAGTATCAAAAATTACTCTGTTTTGAGGATGCTGAATTAGATGACTATTAAAACATAATAAAGATGAAGAAAACATATTTTTTTGGAGTTTTTTCATTCTATCATATCCTCTTCTTCAAATAAATGCCAATAAAGCCCGAAAATACACAATGGCAACATTACAGAGAAGTACAATTTTCGGTCTATGACACCGTGCGCGAGTATACGTGTTATGATTTTGCACGCGAGTACAGGAGGGTTAAGTGAAGTGTAAGTGACGTGAAAGCGTACGTGGCAGTGATGTTCGTGAACAGGCCTTTCGTTTCCACCGTGAAGTGTATTCGAGAATCAGGCCCATTTAGTTTGATTTCAGCGATCAATTTGCCTAGAAATTACTTTGTTGTATGGGGCAAAATGGTCAGTGGGGAATAACGACCTATTATGTTCTGTTTACAAATGCTGATAATCCTTATCACATGGTGCTATTGAAGGTGTCCCTTTTATGGCTTAAGTCCTGGAAAAATATCCAATCAAAATGAAGCCTCATTATGCGTATCGTTCTGTGTTTCTCGCTACGTTTTTCTATGCATAAGGAAATTTCAATTGCGACTCTGCGAATTGACTACGGGGATTATATCATATATGTTGTGTTATATACCATTAAAAAAATTATCTAGTATTTTTTTGAACAGTGAATATTTTTAAAAAAGTCACAGGAGGGTTGTGTCCGAGACACGACCGCATAGTTGACGTAGGATTCCGTTAGGCTATCTGTTGTTTTGGATATGTTTGAAGAATTACATTGTTAAACTCTTCGATAATGATTTGGTGGCCCGGAAAAGGGCCGTTTTGTCTGGTTGTTAGGTATTGCTTGTTCACTCGTGATGAGTGATGATGATAGAAGGATGGTGATTGGTGCGTATCACGATAGAAGATGGCAAAATGGAATGGGATATGATGAAAGCCGCCCTCTGTGGCCCTGAACGAGATGGCTCCTGTGTTATGTATGGATGAAATGAAAAAAAAAAACTCATCAATGTAATATAAGATAATTATAATTATCGATCAAAATTATCAATTGTTCTCACCAGAAAAAAGAGTTACTTTATTATAGAGAAAAGATATTTGAAATGGGGAAGGTAATTTCATTTATAATTTTTACTTTCTGAGTGTTTATTCAATCCATTTAATCAATCTAATCCAACGGAACACGAAACTCCTTCATTTTTCCAATTTTTCTCGTCGCATGAACTTTTCTTGGGAGAGAAAAAAATTGTTTCATATTTCAAGTCATTTTAACACAACCGCTACCATATACAATTTTACACTTACACTTGTGCTAAAAGTATTATAATGCATGATCGGTCATTGATATGAAATTTCACGAAGCAACCAACATTAAAGTTCCAAATTTTCAATTCAATTCATTAAAACATAATTATTCAATCAATCCATCGATTCTTATTGGAACGAAAATAAGAAGAAAAAACTCGTTCATCGCTCCCAACTTATTCGCCAACATGTATGCAATCAGCAATGCCCATGCTAGACACAGTGAGCACTATCCATTTGTGCGCGTCGTTCGTTAAACTATCGACCACGAGGGTATTTATTTGCTGATTTTCCCCCAGGTACATTGAATTTGAAATCTCTGTTAGGGAATACATGTCGATGGAAACTAAATAAAGCTTCCCCTGCTTTCATGTACTTGCAATGCCGAATTCCCCCAGGCAGCTTGGTTTCGATATCTCTGTTAGGGAACACACTTCGGTGGGAACAAAAGTTCCCTTTACATTGATGTATTTGCAATGCCAATTTCTCCGTATCTTCAATTTCGACCAATCAGAACGAGGTATTTCCGTTTGGAGATTTTTCGATTGTTTGATAGTTAGTTTCATATGATATGTTATTTTATCCATTGTGATGAATTGCTATGGAATTCTCAGATCGATTGATGAAAATATCTCGTGAACTCATCAAGAAATAACTGAACAATAATTGTAAGTACATGAGCAGCCGCATGTGTCGTCAATTTCGACCAATCAGAAGTGGGTATTTCCGTTAGGATAGGGGTTGAGATTTTTCAATTGTTCGATAGTTAGTTTAATGAAATATATTATTTTATTCAATATAAAAAATTGTTATGAAGTGCCGAAATTGATTGACGCAAAAATCTCATCAATCCATCATGAAATGACTGAGCAATAAGCATTTGAAATTGGACAATTTTCACAATGTGCTCGATTTTCGATTTTCAATTTGTACCCCAATATGTTCCCGAAAGACGTAATCCTACGTCAAAAATTAACAATTTGACGATTAAAAGGGGTATGTTTTCTTTCGATTGCACTAACCACGCGCTTTCCTCCCCGACGCAACGAGCAATCTTTTTGCCTACAATTCGGCGTTAGCTCACAATGTGAGTTGATGCGAATTATGAAATATTCTCCATTTGACGAAAATAGGCATTTATCAGTTGGCAGAATCAATGGAGGGAAGGAGGTTTTGGAGGTTTTTGGATGATGTCATAATATCGAGCATGTCGTTTGGTAAAGTAAAAAAATGCAATTAATGAATTTAACTGGCTGCTGATTTAGAAGCTCGAAAGGGTTTACTCACGCATATCAGAATATGATAGTTTGAGTAGTCACGATCCTTATATTATATTCCCCATATCAGTCTTCCCTGGCTATAAAATTATTATATTACATTATTACAATTTTTTTGACTTATTTGGCTTAGGCATTTATTTATGTAGATCTTAGCTATTTAGTCTTGTGTTTAAAAATGATAAAATGATGACTCATTGTCTTCTTCTGCATAATTAAATTAACAGAAGAAAAGGGTAGTTAATTTTTGTGTATATTCTTGAACAGAATGTGGTTCCAGATTCTACCACGTTATCTCATCTAACCCGTTTAAAGGATACAAGTTCATACAGGAAACGGTTTTTTTTTCAGGGCTTCCATTTGATGTTTCAAAAGAGAAAAAAATTACAGATTTTGAACAATGAAAGAACTCAAATCAAATACAACTACTACACACAATCATAGTCATATGTCAAGATTCCGTCCGGGCCCCTAGGCCCAGACCCATCAACTTTTTTTTACTTTTAACCTTACTAGGTTATCAAAAATGCTAGGACAAAAAAATTAATTTGGATGGTCCTGATGGTTTTAACCGGTACTGGCGTGATTTACGGAAGGAGGAACAGTATTTTTCAACCAGGAACTTTGGTGGAGGCTTTTTTATAGTTTGGGCGAGATTCTGTGCATCCGGAAAACTCAAGATAGATTTCACGTCATTCAAAATGAATAGCAAGGATTACATACATGTTCTGGAATCTTCCCTCCTTCCGTTTTCACATTCCAGCAAAACAATGACGCTAATCATACGAGCAAGGAAATTAAGCAATGGACAGTCTTCAGAATGCAACGCGGTACTCATGTGTAACAAGTTTTTTGTACTCAGTTGAGCTCTCACTCCTTGTATTCGAGTACATATGCGTTATGGTGAATGAGCACGTTCTGAAATACAATGAAACACATCAAATGAATGGTTTCAGCACCGATTTTGCACCAACGAATTTTTCAGGTTATTAACCGAAATGGCAAGGTTACCAATTACTGACATGTAAATCTGCCGATTGTTTTGAATTATTTATTGATAATATGAATAATATGATATATATGATAATATGAATTTTGAAATGGTCTTATAGAAACCGGACTACTGAAATTATCATATTTAAGCTAAATAAATAAATAAACGGCTCCTTTGAACGAAATTGACGATAGATACACTTTATTATAAACATTCAACAATGCATGGAAACACATTGTTGAAATTCTAACTGTTTGTGTTACAACGAAATATATTCAAGGTGGTCTTCTAGAAGTTGGACAGAGTTTGCGACGTGTCCTCTGATCCATCCGAACGACAGTTGCACGTTTACGGAAATGTTTCAGCACATCACATTGAGCATATGTTCGATTGAGCCACTTTCAGCGATTTCGCGATTTCAGTTCTGAGTACTGACCAAAAAAAGTTTTTCGGAACAAAAATGATCAACGTGAAATTTTCACCGTCGAAAGAGTCAGGCTTTCCCAAAAATCTGCTGTCAAAATATTTTAGAAACGCCTACTATAACCGATTCTCGTAAAATGAAGAGTGATTCCGGATTTTAACTGAATCAAACCATAATTTTCGTCCCAGATATCATCAACTAGTTGAGTTTAGTCAGATTCTGTACAATCTAGTGTTTAGAAGTTTTTGAATGAATCTTTCACCTAAAACCGGCTTATTCTGAATGAAAAATACTTCTCGGGTCACGATCCTACGCGTTGAAGTAACAACGGAGCGGAGATATTTTTTAAGAATGTTAGGACCTCATTTCCTTCTGCAACATACCCTTCTGAATAATATTTCGGACACTTTGTTCTAATATCTTGAAATGCTTAATGCACTTAATGATATAACTATAAAATTAATATCACAATTGCTTCTTTAGAGTAATCCCTTGGTTTCACTATCATTTCTACTACTAGAACTACATTTGAATTATAACGTAATCGGCAAAAATCTATCAACACGACTCCCTATCGTTTGAGCTTGACGTTTGCTTAGCGCAAGCACGTAGAATTTACCCGTTCATCAATATTTATATTTCTCCCGTGTTTCATCAGTTCTCATCATCGTTAACAGTTTACTGTGATTGCTTGGTAAGGGTTTCGCACTTGATTATAAAATATAATCAAGTGTAAAGTAATTTTCGTTAAAAAAAAATTACAAAATAGTGTCCGAAATTTGAATTCAATCTGTCCGAAATTTGATTTAGTGTCCGAAGTTTGATTTTTAATCGCTTCATTTGAAAAGCATTTTATTCGATGATTTTTATATGTTTTCAATCAAATAGGTACCAAAGTAGAAAGCTTAAAAGCATATTGAACTAATTTATTAAAAATATCAACCAACATTCACAGAATTATCCTACAGATTTCTCATCCGTTGCAAGATCATGAATCCATTGGTTATTGATAACTTCGAAAATCTACTCCAACTGATTCCTCAGTCAAGTTTTATGTCTTTATACCATGATTACCTTACCCACGACGTGCACCCTTCACCAGGCATCTCCAACCAAGTTTGCTTCCCATACTTTTGCAATTCCTCTGTCATTTTTTATCTGTCCATGCGACAAAAAATCCATGGAATCCCAGATCACCTACGCTCCGATTCTATTCCGCCGATATTTTCGGCAGAATATGGGAAAGTTAGATCTGATAAAATGTTCTTTACTGACGGTTCATTCATAAACGGGTCCACTGGCTTCGGCATCTTCAATGAAAATTCCAGTGCCTCTTTCAAACTCAAAGATCCTTGTTCCGTTACGCATATTACGCATTAGGGATCATTGAAACATTGCCCATCGACCACTATTTTATTTTTTCAGACAGTCTCAGCTCAATAGAGGCAATCCGCTCAATGAAAGTTGATAAACGCTCATCTTATTTCCTAACAAGAATAAGACAACTATTGAGTGTTTTGGTCGAAAAATTATTCAAGATTACCTTAGCATGGGTTCCCTCTCATTGCTCGATTCCGGGGAATGAGAAAGCGGATTGGCTAGCTAAGGTGGGCGCTTTAGAAGGCACACTTTTTGAAAGGCAAATTGCTTATAACGAATTTTTTCACATTCCTCGTCAGTATACGCTCGTAAGTTGGCAGCGCATGTGGAGTGAAGATGAGTTCGGTCGCTGGTTACATACGATTATCCCTAAGGTCTCGACGAGTGCATGGTTCAAGGGATTGAATGTAGGTCGTGATTTCATTCGCGTGATATCTCGGCTTATGTCCAATCACTACAACCTAAACGCGCATCTCTATCGCATTGGGCTCGCAGCAAACAATCTTTGTGATTGTGGCGATGGCTACCACGACATCGAGCATGTTGTCTGGTCGTGTATCCGGTTCCATGCTGCTCGCTCTCAGCTCTCTAGAGCACTGAGAGCACAAGACAGACAATCGGAGATCCCCGTCCGGGATATCTTAGGTAGCCGTGATCCTGATCTTCTGCTTCATCTATACCTGTTCCTCAGAAACGCCGATGTCAACGTTTAATGATGTTTCCTTCGTTGTGTCCCTGTTTCGTATCCCTCCTATCCGATCTATAAACTTTTACTTAGTCGCGGCAATACATACACACACTCTTTACAGATACACGGGCCAAAGGTTGTGCAGTCCACTGATCATTCAACAAGAGCCAAAGGTTGTACCGCTCATGACAACTCTACATGAACTGATGATTGCGCCGGTTAGTGACCATTCTATCCTGGATTCCTCGAGTCGAGAAAGACGCACCACGCTAGATATGAGGTACAGACTAGGGGGGCGTTGCTGATTAAGGGTCAGCTGCATCCCAATAGGAAGTATCCCGTGTCGGGCACACGTACAGAGCATTGGAGACAGCAACATCCGAATTACGAAAACACTTGTAATACTAACCTCGAGCCAACCGCGAGTAATCGGTTACATATTACTAACATAGATAATAAGAAAAATTGTCAAAGTATTGAACTCCCGGCCCCGTGAGGCTAACGCCATATGAGCCTTGATAAAAATATATATTTTGGAAAAAAAAATCAACCAAATAATACCTGTGCATAAAGTTTAGACCTGTTTTCTGCATCATATGCCTTAAACGTCCGGAATGTGATTCAGAGCGGTACTTAAATGTTGTATCCAATCTTCATGGATGCTTACATGCTCTGTGTCTTATTCGGAAGCACAAGATACGGTCTTCGGTGATTCCAAGTCCAATTTTTACGTCAGAAAGCAAACTGCTGACCGAATAGAATATATTATTTTGACGAAACTATGCGACCATCCAAAAAGACTGTTAATTAATGCTAACCAGGAATATTGATACTGAGAAGCAAGGTTACTTCTATTCGCCACTGGATCGCCATAACTCTCTGTGTTCGTGGTTTTACACATAAAGCACGCTGTTTACTCACTCCGAAGCTTCGAAGCTAAGTCGCGGTGTGTTGATTCTGGTCTGCAGAAAAGTTCCACACGAGTGTGCGAGTTTTTACCTTTTTTGTATGTGAGATACAAATATTGCTTCTTGGGAAAGCGGCTCGAATACAATGTAACGCGTAAAAGAACGCGTAGGTGACCGCTAGAAAATATTACTGCTGTTATGGTTCTGAAGGTGTTCTTTCAGTAGATGCTGCAAACATGAGTCAGAATGTGGTGTTTCCCAAAACCACTTGGCATCCCTTTCTATGACATCATTTTTTTGTTCGCGTTCATTCGCGGCTGATTTTTTGTTTGTGTACCTATTCAGCGAACATCAGTCAGTCAGTTCGCGAATCTCGTCGCGTATGAAGTGATTGCTCACAATTTTCATCATTTTTGCTTCAAGTGTAAAATGGATCGCTATTTTCAAAGGTTCGTTCTCGTTTTTCCTTCAATTTCCTTCAAGAGAGACTAGAAATGCCTTCCAGAAATAAAAAAATATAAAAAATAAAACTATTAATACTTTGTTTTTTTTTTTTTTTAAACAGGTAAATATGTTAATGTTTGCTGTTATATGCGCAATGGTGGCTGGGGCAAGTGCTGGTAAGATAAGCTGATGTTCTGTGGACGTTTATCTTCAACTAAATCCTCTCCCTTTCAGTTCCAGGATACGCAAGTAGCCAGTACAACAGTGCCGGTACGTCATCTGGTGTGTACAATCAGGTCCACGATGATGTCTATGCTGACAAGTACCCCTATGCCCAAACAGGTTTCGGTGGCGCTAGCGCCGGTTCTGGCGTCTTCATACCTGGCTTTGCCCCTTTCCAGCAGGTTCCAGCGTTTCCGAACAGCGTAGACTTCAATCAATTCTTCCAGAGTCTGCAAGCTAATTTCGCTAAGTAATGGCTGCTGCTTTTTTATTGTTTGTTCTAAGCTTGCCTGCGTGGAATAATCCGCTTCAGATTTGATAATGTAGTTATCTGCTTTTGGCCTAACGTGTTTCTTCTCTCCTTCCCTCTGTGTGTCATTACTGTGCTTTGCGAAATTGCGTATTGAATTTTAAAAACTTGTTCTTAACAGCCTGCCCAAGCTCCCCAATAGAAGATGATGTCAGATACTCGTGCTGCAGCCGGACGATTTTGTACTTTTTTCCTTGGTATTGGATGAATCGATCGTTCTATTTTTGTGCATCGATGGGCCACAGCCTAGTGTTCTCACGAAAATTTCGAGATTGACAGAAATTTAAAGTTCTGACACGTTCAGTCAGTGTTTGGTGAATAATGAGCATACTAAAATCGAACGATTACCCTGGATGTTGTGGTTTGAGTAGTTTTAAATCGATTTTTACGCATGGAATTTCGTACAAATTGCTTCATTACATTAGTATAATGTCCTGAAAAGTTCATAAACTGCAACTTCCAGCACAATGACTCGACAACAGACGACACATTGAAAGACAACCTCTTAAGCCTCGCTGTACTAACTAATAATAACCAGTTTAGCTGCTCAGGTTTACGCAGCTGACGGAGCAACGGTTGCAGCTTCGGCCTGGCAGACTGCGGATCCCCAAGGCCGCCGTAATCGTCAGCATCAGCATCAACGTCATGGCTATCCTTCCAACACTGTTCATAATAATTACCCCCAGAGGAACGATGGTCACAATAACAACTATTATCCTAATAAGTAATTCGAGTAACGATGTTCGTTGTGTAAATAATCGCATTTCATGCAAACCAAAGAAGCATTGATGATAATGCTTCATTCTTGTAAACTGTGAATTCATATGAATCATAACAAGATGAGGAAATTTAAAATCGAACATGTATTACATTAATCATTAACTATCATTTACAATATAATTGTGGCCTCTTTTCTTCAGTTTTAAAATATTACAATCAGATAATCGATAAATGTAAAAATTGTAAAGATCCTTGTAGATATTTGTAGAACGTAATTTTCATCACAATCTGAATGTGACTGTACATTTAATTGGCATGAGAAATTCAACAATGAAAGAAAAAAATTTATGACATCCGCATCAGCAATCGTCAGCCCATTAATTAACATCATCCCATCAGAGTCGTGCCCGACAGATTCGTGCATCATTTTAAAGAAGATAAAAATTCTCCGGTTGAATATTAAATTAGCAGCGCTAATCGTTTTTGGATTTTGTTCTTGTTTTCTCCACGATTCAATCGACAGTCTGTATCAGCAACAATTGGCGCATCAAAACGCTCTGTTCAACACCATCCGTCAGCAGCAGAATGCTTTTGCTGCGAATGCTGCCGGCGCAGCAGCTGGTGCAGCCGGTAGTGCCGAGGGTGCGCATGTCGGTGGAGGAAGTGCAGACCTAGGTGGTAATTACGCTGGAGCTTCGGCATCGTACGGCCCGGAAGGATTCCAACAAACGGCCCATATCTTCCCGACGAATCCGGTCAGTTGACAAAGGCGGATGTGACTACGGGAATGTAGAAATTAATACTCCAATTTACTCTTTTTAGGAATCGCCTAATGTCAATACTCGCTTCGGTGGAGAGGGTATCCCACAGGGTGGATCAGGTGTGTATTTTGAGAATTTAGACGAATTGACATTGACTGGAACTAAGCTGTTTCGTTCGTCAAATAACAATCCTTGGAGTACTGTTACTCTGAAGCACTCAAAGCTGCAATGATTTTTATATTTCAATAAGGGTAGAAGTACCTATCATCGCAATAGTACCTATTATGGTAGTACGAGTGAGTTTTTTTACTAGTTTAGAAAACATATCTTATTTTTGAAGGCTCTAATATGATTTTTAAACATCAGAAAACTCTTTTTTGTCGATTTTGGTAGTTGATTTTATGCATAACATTGTTCTTTGGTTAAAAAATTTAGTTTGAAAATAGTGTGCCCCATTGATGCTTGCTTCTTAGCAGTTTGCAGTGTAGACGCATACATTACAACCTTCTTGATGTTGTGATTCGACCAAATTATACGATTTTACAGAAATAAACATGTATTTTTGTATTACCATAATTGGTACAATCTTACATCTTAGTGCCAATTATCGCAACATCGAAAGCTGCCTTGTTCCTAAAGCGGCCCATACAAGATCTACAAGATAATTGCACAACATAGGTGGTTGTGAAATAATATTGAGGGTGTGTTTCAGATATTGAAATGTTGCGTTTATTGTGCAACGCTTACAATTTTTTCGAGGACGCGTGTGTCGCGATGGCCATCAGAAACGCCGACGGGAATTTTATTCTCGAGTTTATTGAGAATAATCGTTCACTTCCGGCATTGTGGGATATCAAGTGTCAGGTTCCAACAAGTACTTGCGATGAAATATTGAACGTCAGTAGCCAGCCTTGCCCAATATTCAGGACCGACTTCAATATCATCCCCAAATCATTCAATTTCATTGCACAAATATGACTGTGACGCCATGATATTGTACGTCTGGGGACAACCTTCAATAGTAATGTCAATGAATTCATACAATAATATTGTGCGTGTATGGGGCGCCTAATATGGTTGTACGAAATCGCTGCAAAGTTGAAAAGCAGCTGAAAAGCTATGTTACTATTATGGTTGTTAATTTTTCCTGCTTTTCGTTATTTGACCTATCATTTTGACAATTCAATTTGAGAGGTTTAAAATTGCGATAAGATAGAAATTTGGTGTGAAAAAGTGGAAAATTAAGTGGCAAATTTTCTAAGCTTTATAATTAAAGTTTTTCAGTAGTATTTAATTTCTGAGTTTGTTTGAACGACCAATTGAAGTTGATTCATAGAAGAATAAGATTTGATATTTCGATATTTGAAATCGACTCAAAGGTTGAAAAATTATGACGTTTGGAAGAAATCTTACTAAAACAGCAAAAGGCCCCAGTGGCATGTGCTGTACACAAAAGTCGTCTCCATTCACATGAATGGAAAAAAAATGTTATTTTTCCCAATTCTTAACTTTCAAACTTATTTCAAGGATCAACATATCATATTTTTCTATTGATCCGCAAACATCCCTAGAAGTAACTTAAAAAATCAAACTCATAAACGACAGACAGAGACTTCGATTGTATATTTTTTGTATATTTTTTTCAGTTTTACAGTACACATTCGCTTATTGCCACTTTTTTAGTTGGAGAGCTTTTTAATTGGCGGTTCGCTAGTTGGAGCACGCGCCAATCAAAAAGCAGTCATCCGTCATAATTGTATGTCAGTTTTACTCTGTAGTTCCAATGCCATTTTTATTGAAGGGTCTTTGAATGTTACACTCAAAAAATTAAAGCACAGTATACAAGTTTTTAGTTTTGCAGTTTGTTTGACAAATGTTTTCGTTTAAAAATATATACAAATATAAAGAGATATATATCACATCCACTATTCAAGGAAGTTAATGATATTTATATTTTCTAGCATCAATCCAAATACAGTAACCCTACTTATTATTATGGCCGCACTGAAAGACATGAAAAACAACAGGAAAAAAGCGAACTTTGCAATTTGTGAACTATTGCAGCATTACTTCAGCCATTCCATGCCAAACTGATATGGTGGTTTTCAGTTTTTCGTGAAAATTGGTAGTTTATTTCGTTATGCTAAAACATTGAACCTGTATTATTTTTTTGGTGATTCCATTTTTTTCACTTTTCCCAAAAATGACTTTTATCAAAAACACATAACTTTTGAACCACTAAGCCGATTCAGATGATCGACACATCAAATTGAAGTTGATTAGCTAGTCTTTTTTGGAAAAATATCAAACTTGCAAGAAATTTGAATTTTGTTTTCGTATTTATTGATTGTATTCATTTTTTATTGTTTACATGGTTTCGGAACCAACGGCGCTATAATTTTCTATATTTTTTCTTGAACACTGATGATTTTTTACACATCTACATTTTTTACTCAAAATCAGATGTGTTTTTTGACGTAGAACTACGTCTTTCATTAAGGGTGTCAAATCAGAAAACAGGTCACGTTTTTATGAAATAAAGTTAACGTTAATAACTATTTTTGCCGCGAACGGATTTTGGCGATTTACATACTAAACGAATCGGAAATTCCGTAAGATTTGTTTAATATGCCATACAATAGAATCCCCTGGTTAGTAAATGGTTAAAATCCATGAAAACTTTAAGTGTTACATTTGTTCTGTCCATTTGAGTGCTTTCCCGAACAGAGCTATCAATAACGAACAACTTATCGACGACCAACGGAGGGGAAATCGTAGGATTTAAAGTCTCCGTGAACAAAGGAAAAGAAGAAGAATGAAGGGGAATATTTGCCTTGAGTATAAACAGTGGATCTCGCCGAGGCAAACTTTCATTCGGCATCGGACTGTTGAGTAATCCAGTTCACTTTGCTTTCGCTGCGCTTCGATCTAAGATTGGACCCCACCAGTGGTAATCCAACTTGGAAATCGTCTTTTGATTTTTCTGTTTGTTTTTCGCGTTATTCGTATCGTGTGTTCTTCTCTAGAGGTTGGCAAAACGGTTCACTTCAATGAACCGTTCACTGACCAACCGTTCACTTAGGAGAACTAGTTCTTTTGAGCAGTTCACTCACTGTTTTGCACAGTAGAGGGATATGTCAAAGCAAGTATAAAAAAGTGTGGGATGTTATGTAAGACTGTTCTGTTCATTCATAAAATGCTATTTATTAGCAAATAATTATTCTCCGAATTTTGTGAAAAATATCTCAAATCAAATATTGATTTTGAAATTATGATTTAGTTCGAATCGTGATTTACTTTTCTCAGCACAAACTAGCTTTGTATGCTCTTCTTGCGATGTTTGGCAATAGCTGCTATAGTAAAACTATACCAAAACACGAACGCCTATCTCAAAATTATGGAGCACAATATGATATGATAGAAAAAATGTTTCATATCAGCGACCCGAATATTCATTTACTGTTTAACAAGACTGTTTGGAACATTTCGTTTTCGACTGTATTTTCTTGGGGAGGTCGATTTACATATCATCTTACTGAAATGTTAACTCAACTCAACTCTCAACTTAATAATATGAAATTATAATTTTGTTTGATCAATAATCAAACAATTCAATTTAAAAACCATCGTACCCTGAAATGCTGTGTTTTATTATGAAAACGACAATACAGACATCTTATTTTTGTTGTTTCATGGGGCTATCGTTTGTTTCCCTTCGTTCCCGTTCCCTTGCAACACCATTCATCTATCACTCGTTCATTTTCTTTCCTCTTATACATCGATCACCCCACACAGTTCGTTCTGAACTGTATGCACAGTTCAGCCAGCGGTCAGTTCGTTCTGAACTGTATATACAGTTCCGCCAGCAGTCATCGTACACAGTTCGTTCTGAACTGGTTCTGAACTGCATACACAGTTCATCGTTCACCGTACACGGTTCGTTCTGAACTGAACTGTATACACAGTTCAGTCAGCGGTCAGTTCGTTCTGGACTGGGTATACAGCTCATATGAACTGTTGCCCAGTAGAAAAGAACGACCGTTCGTTCACTCTTTATGGTGAATTAGTTCTTTTGAACAGTTCATGAACGGTTTGTCCATCTCTATCCTTCTTTCCGCGTCATAAATTGGACGCTTCGCGTAGTGTGCGATGAGCAAGAAGAAGAGGAAGGCAGGTTCCAGCCCTGCAAAAAACGAACGCATTGCCAGGGGCAATAAAATTTCGAGGTAAGCGTCATCTAATGATGCACGCGGTGTTGGTGCAGTGAAAAGCGCTCGCACTAAACCGAGTTTTCGCGAATGTGACACCGCACCGAACAACAGCGAAGTAGGCGATTTCGGCGCGTCGGTCGAAAATGTAAACACCCAGGCAGCAACCAAAATCAAGCTCCCCCCGCTGGTGGTGAAGGCGGTCGCTCGTGACAAACTCATCAGCGAATTCGCATCGATGGGTGTTACAGCTGTGTGGCATAATTCAGTCTTTTTCCAAGCAGTTAACATTGTTTATTTTCCATCTTCATAAGGGCTTCGTTGATGCCTTTGAGAATGCATCAATGCATTAAACTGACGTTATGGCGAAGCAGACGTTAAGGTTGTGCACCAAAAAATTATTTGGGAATACCAAGCATCTTGAATGTCTTACTGGAATGTTATAAGTTATTTGGGTTCGCGTGCCAGTCGCAAAACTGCCTTCAACTAGGATTGCATTTGCGCTAATATTGATCATAATGAAGCATTGCTACTGTTTTCGAGGTTGTTATTAACAAAAAGAGTTTATTTCTCTTGTTTAGTCATCAAGAAAGTAAATGTTCTGGAATTTTGTATGTGATTAGGTTTTGCTTGCCAGTAGCAAAACTTCCTCCACTGAGGGTGACAGCTGCGCTTCTCTCGAGCATGAGAAAGTAATGCAACTCTTTTCGAGGCCAGTAATATTAACAAAAGCGTTTCTTTTGAGAATAGCGCGAAATGATGAGAAATGTTTATATTCCTAGTAGTTTCAAGCCACCAATGTATGGCTCTGTATGCATGCTATGGTGAACGCTTGTTTACGCTTAGTTTGTACGAACGATATCTAGAGGTGCGATTCCTTTGAGGCAATACTAAATAACATGTAGCATGATATTTGATACTTGCAAGTGTTGTCATTGTTGTTGTTTACATGCGGTGCCAAAGATATATTGATGTAGTTATGAGATATGGAATAATGGTGCTGGTGCAACATGTATATAATCGACTGTAGCCGAGTCTATGTCAATTTCGAAAAAGGCCACCGGAATAGCCTTCGAGGTAAATTTTCAATGCATTGACATGAAATAAATTGCGACATACGATTGTTTTGCGAGGGCAAGAATGAATCATCAATCAATTATCGTCAACTGATTCTACAATGAAAAATCATTTCAGAGATTATTCTACTAAGCAGTTGTTTCTAAAATTTCACAGCATTATAGAATAATATCCGAAGGTATAAACAAGCGACTTATATAAAATAACAGCGCAGTTCTACGTCAACAATGCGGTCGTATCTTGGACACAACCTCTTATATTTTTTTTTTGAGTTATAATTTTAACCGAGATGATCGCCAATTATTAAAGCCAATGAGCTATATTAAAGCCAAAATTAAAGCCAATGAGCTATAATTCTTTGGAAAAAATATTGCACTTGCGAAAAAAATGAATTTAGTTTTCGTGATTAATAATTGTATCTGGTTTTTATATAGTTTACATGGTTTCGGGGCAAAGGGCGCTATATTCCTTATATTTTTTTTCTTGCAATTGGAGATTTTTTACTCAACACAATAAAAAATCACATATGTGTTCTTTTTTTAACATGTTTTTAAGCTTCCTTCGATCATCCAATGCGACTAGACTATATGTATGCGAATGAAATTCCCCTTTTTTGAAAGTGTGAAATTATTGACTTCAATTAACTATGTCGATTATCTGAATCGGTTCAGTAGATCAAAAGTTATGAATTTTTGAAAAACGTAATTTTTAGAAAAAGGAGAAATATGATTTTTTGAACCATCGGTTAAATTGAAAAATCTATCTAAAAAATTCTCAGCCTTCGAGAAAAAATATAAAAAAAATATAAAGGCGCTATATTTTTTATATTTTTTATCGAAGGCTGAAAATTTTTTAGATGAAATGAAAACTGTAAAGATCAAATACGAAACATAATTAAGGAAACAAATTTTTTTTTTTTGCAAGTGTAGTATTTTTTTCGGAAAAGACTAGCTAATTAGCCAATTTGATATGTCGATCATCTGAAGAATCGGTTTAGTAGTTTAAAAGATATGAATTTTTGAAAAAAAGGTATTTTTGGAAAAAAGGGGAAAAACTAGATTTTTCGAACCACCCTAAAATGGAATGGGATCTAATATTTTGCGATAAGGAACAAAACTACCAATTTACACGAAAATCTGAGAACCAATATATCGGTTTGGCATGGAATATATATAACACTAAAAAAATAAGTTTGGTGTTAATTTCCCCGGCAACTAAAAAGCTGATTACTAGAAACTAATTGATGTCAACGTTTCATTACCTTATAGATTCTAGATATAATACCAACAGAGGGTATTTAAAAAAATAAAAATGGCTTTTTACGGGGTGTGTTCGAAACTGAAAAAAATAAAATTCATCATATTTTTTTGTTGTTTTTTGAGCGTACATACATTACCTAGTCGTATAATTATTGTATCATTCAATTTATTTTGATGAGAATGTTTTAACATATTCCATAAACCACATTTTATTTTTTTTTCAATGTCCGGTTTCTATGGCGAAGCTTCATTTGTAAATTACACATTTGTCATCATTGGTGGAATACGACCAAAAATGTTGTTATGAATAGCACATCAAGTTAAAATTGGAATACATATGGGTTTATTTTGATAATGCAAATATTAACGCCATTATACATAAACCGATAAAAAATGCATTATAATATTTGTCCACAGCACTATCCGCGTCTATATATATATTCTTCTTCTTCTTCAATGGCACTAACGTTCCTAGAGGAACTTCGCCGTCTCAACGTAGTATTACTTGAGTCATTTTTATTAGTACTTTGTTGAGATTTCTATGCCAAATAACACGCCTCGAATGCATTCTGAG
The DNA here is from genome assembly GCF_029784135.1 of Toxorhynchites rutilus septentrionalis. Lineage (NCBI taxonomy): Eukaryota > Metazoa > Arthropoda > Insecta > Diptera > Culicidae > Toxorhynchites > Toxorhynchites rutilus. The sequence continues at coordinate 7,640,797 of NC_073746.1, forward strand.
TGGCAAGCTCTAGAATACGCGTGATCACAGTGCAAGTCGGAGGAAATTTTTTTGACGAAAAATTCCCCCGACCAGAACGGGAATCGAACCCGAACACCCGGCATGTTAGTTATGACGCTAACCACTCGGCCAAGGGAGCACCTATATATATATATATATATATATATATATATATATATATATATATATATATATATATATATATATATATATATATTCTATATATATAAATATATATATATATATATATATATATATATATATATATATATATATATATATATATATATATATATATATATATATATATATATATATATATATATATATATATTCTATATATATAAATATAAATATATATATAACTTAACTTCCCATGTGAGGAAGTGGAGTTTTTAAAAAAAGACTAACTAAACTAAGCTAAAGCTAAAAAGGAAAACGCGACTGTTCTCGTCGGCTCACTAATTTAATCTGAATCTTTATTCAATTTCTTTTTGGTACAATACGAGTTGGAAATCATTATTACTTGGAGAGATGTTGAATCGGCGTAATTTGATGCCTCCGCGGTTGGTCTCTGCTGCGATCCGGTTCCGTTGTTTACAGTCACAGCACGTCTTATGCCGTGGGTATGGTTGCTGGTTTGATTATATGGGCCTGGCGATAACTTGTGGACCTGGCGATAACTTCTCCCTTTGGTAAGAATGAGACGTCCCGGCTCACTAAGGATAATTTAGCTTCTTCGGATGCTGTTATGGGATTTTCTGCTGGTTTTGGTAAACGATCTAAGAAAGATTCGTGTGGTTGAGGTTTTCCAAGAATTCTGATATTGATGCTTTTGGATTTTATTAAGTACAGCACGATCATTATTATAACTCCCAGGATACTGACAATAGATAAACTCATTGATGAGTAATGGTGAATTTTATAGCTTTCCACCAATGAATCCAGATGATTTCTGTTGATAATGTGTAGATCTTCAATAGCGGTCTGGTTTTGGGTAATTTGTACTTCGATTTTCAAACCATCGAAAGGGAGTATTATTGGAATTTCGTTTCTGATTATTTCTGTGTTTGTAAATGTTGTTTTGTTCACCTCGATGCTGCAGTTATGAAACTCAATCAAAAATAATCCAGATAAATTTCTATCAGTAATTCCGCAGTTTGTTTTGATTTCCAGAGGAATCATAGATTTTAAAACGACATGGTGATCAGTTAGAAGCTTGATTTCATTTTTCCGTTCATATTTTTCAAACGTACAATTTCCAGTAAATCCTCGTAATATTTTTGAGAAGCATTTATCATCGCTGTAGTTTAGGAGCATGTCTTCGTTACAAATGTTGTTCTGCTCGATCTGCTGACATTCTCTCGTGATGAAGTAAGTTCCTATCTCGCTCGTCATTGCTTTGTTTGCTGGTATGTTCAATATCTTGTTTCCAACTGGTAAGGTTTCTAGTATCAAATTACTATATGTTACATTTTGAAGAGAAGGTATCTTGACTACAAATATCAGTTCAGATGAATTAAAAAATGCAGATATTTCAAGGAAGTCGTAAGCTTGCTCTATATTTTTGATTTCTATGCCTTTTTCTTCTAATCTTTCTATTGAAAACAAAAGTTCTTCTGGGTGGAGGATATGTTTCGTGATAATGTTAAGTTTTGCTAAATGAATCGACTCTGCTATGTCCTTGAAATGTGAGATTAAGTTATCTAGTAACATGTTGATTTTCATTACATCTTTGATTATTTGTATTTGTTTTGCTATGTTATCCATACGAGCCTGATTGAAATTTTTGACAATGATTTCTTACTGTTTATTAATTTGTTTTATAATTGTATCTATTCTGTTATTCAATTGATAATTTATCTTGGCTTGTTTGTTATTTTCATTGATAAGTTGATTGCCTTTAATTCTTAGCTCCTCCAAATCTTTAATAATTTCATTGTAATCTTCGTTATCCAAGTTTCCGGTGATAAATTTTATTCCGCTTCCCACAAAATTCAATAATCCTCTTTTGGGTCGTGGTTTATTCTGAAGGCTATGATAAAGATAGTTAAGATTATTAAATTTTGAAAGGATAATTTCGTTCAATTCCGATGTATTGCAAATATTCTTGATTCCGTCGATCATATTTTTTATCGTTATCAAAGTGGGGTGATAAATTTCGAAATCTATGATGTGGTAAATTTTGTGTTCCCCATCTTTGATGTAGTTTTTACCTGATGCTATTGCTAGCAGACCTGGATTGTGACTAAGTTCCATTATTTGTATGGTAGGTTGCCTGCCCATAGTTCCAGATACTAAAACGAGAAATAAGAAAGTTTGGACGGCGGTCCATATCCTAAAATAGAAAAATAGATTAGAGTTCATTTTATTACTTCCTTATTCTACGCATTTTTGTTTTATGTAGTTTCCTATTTTTATCGTCTTCATACGTTTGGTTCCTGTCTTCGACAACTTTAACAGGTTGAAACCATTCTTTAGTTTTTGCTTTAATACCCTGCCGTCTATTAAAAACTGTTTGATCGGCTTCAAGTAATGGTGGGTCTTCTCTAGATGCATTTTGTTGTTGATGTTGTTTCTGCTGTGTATCAGTAGCTCTAGCCTCTGCTTCTTTATAAATTTTGTCACGGTATTCCAAAAGTTGGGCTCTATCTAAAGGTCGTTCTTCTTCGCTTTTTATTCCGTAGAATATTTCGCGAGGTCTCATATTGGTAGAGCTGTGAATTGTATTATTGTACAAGCTACACGATATTTGAAACATTTCCTTATTGGTGACATTCTCATATTTGTCTTTATTGCATCTGAAAATTTCTTCTATTGTTGAATGGAATCGTTCTACCGTTCCATTTTGTTCACTGTTGTTGGTTGGTGTAAAATACTGTTGAATATGAAGTTTGTCTAGCATGTCCCGCATTTCAATGGATTTGAATGCTGGTTCATTATCAGATATTATCATTTTAGGTGTTCCGTATAATGAAATAAATTTGACAATAGCTTTTCTAATGTCTACTGTGGTTCTTGATTTAATAGGAAGTAGAAATCCAAATTTAGACAGTTTGTCTATAATTGATAAAAATAAATTAGGTTGGGATATTAACACATCAATGTGGATAATATCCAATGGTTGCTTTGGGATAGGGGTTTCGCCTAGAAGAATCTTATACGGTTTTCTCTCATACTTCATTCGATTGCAGGTATTACATAATATGATAAACTTCCTTATCTTAATTTTCATTTTTGGAAAATAGAATCTTCTTCTCATTACTGCCAGATTTTCTTGAATTCCACGATGTGCAATTTCGTGAGTTTCTTCAATTAAAGTATCTTGCTCCTCATCGGATCTCACGTCTATTAGTAAGCGGTGTGATATTCTAACCTTGAAAGTACGACATCTACTGAAATAATTTTTATAAACTATTTGAATTTGGTTTATGAGATTTTCTGGACATATTATGCAATTTGTGCGTCGAGGGTCCATATATTCTTTAAACATTTTAATTAGAAACGGTACGCCAAATATTACTTTGGTAATAGTCCGCCTGTAAACTCTGGGAAACACTTCTTCGAAAGTAGTACTTTCTTCACCAATTTTGAGTATAATTTGATTATGGAAATAATTTATGGGAGCCTCTGTGCATTGTATGAATTCTGAATCATCAGTATTCGCTGAATGCACGGTGATATCGTCGGAAGATGAATCAGTTTCATTAATGTTAAGTTCGTGGAAAACTCTGGACAATCCATCGGCTACCACATTCTGTTTGCCAGGTTTGTATTGGATGTCCAAATCAAATTCTGATAAACTTAACCGCCAATGAATGAGCCTTTGATTTGGTTCTTTGAGGTTTAGGCTGTAGGTGAGCGGTTTGTGATCAGTATAAAGTGTAAATCTGTTGCCATAAAGGTATGGTCTGAAATGTTTGCAACCCCAAACTATTGCTAATAGCTCCTTTTCTATGGTGGAGTAGTTCTCCTCGGATTTATTAAGGGTACGAGAGGCATAGGCAATTGGCCTATCTTTACCTATTGGCCCTTGCGAAAGTACGGCACCTATTGCGTGATTAGACGCGTCAGTGGTCAAAATAAAAGGTTTTGTGAAGTCTGGGTACTGAAGGATGTCACTACTGGTCAAAATGTTTTTGCATTTGTCAAATGCCTTTACGAAGTCTTCATTGTGAACTATTTTTTCACCTTTTCTCAAAGAGTTAGTCAAAGGTTTTGCAATTTTTGCAAAGTCCTTTATAAATTTTCTATAATAACCGAGTATTCCTAGAAATCCTCGAAGTTCTTTATCACTCTTAGGTAAAGGCCAATTTTGAATTGACTCGATTTTATCCGGGTTGGGTCTCACACCTTCGGATGTGACGACATGTCCCAGAAGGGCGACTTCTTTACTTAGAAATTCGCACTTATCCAGCTGAATTTTCATATTATATTTAGACAATGAATCAAAAATTTTCTTTAGATTGTCTAAATGTTCTTGCAAACTTGTAGAAAAAACGATGATATCATCCATATAGATGAAACATCGCAAACCAATATGCTCTCTAAGAATATTGTCCATCACTCTTTGAAATGTGGATGGCGCATTCTTGAGTCCAAATGGCATTCGTAAGAACTCATAGTGCCCATTTTCGACACTAAAAGCCGTCTTTGGAATGTCTGTTTTCTCGACTTCTATCTGGTGAAAACCAGACGCTAAATCAATAGTAGAAAAATAATTACATCTCCCAAGCTTATCGAGAATATCGGAAATGTTGGGGATTGGGTACCGATCGTTGATTGTTTTATCGTTCAGTTTACGATAGTCAATCACTAATCTCCATTTCTTTTTGCCAGAGGCGTCTAGCTTCTTGGGAACTATCCAAACTGGAGAGGTCCACGGGCTAACTGAGTGTCTTATAATACCCTGTTGTAACATCTGGGATATTTGTTTCTGCACTTCTTCTCGATGGCAAAAAGGGTACCTGTATGATTTGGCATAAATTGGTAAATCATCTTTTGTTTGAATATTATGCTTAATAGCATTAGTGAATGATAAAGCTTCTCCTTCTAATAGAAAAACATCTTGGTTTTCCGCAATTATTTTCAGTAGCTTCGATTTTTCTTCTGAGTTGAGGTGATTCAATCTTAGTTGATCAAAAAGTCTTCGGTTTATTGGAACTGGAGTTGTTGAGCGAATTTGTGTTTCAAAATTATTCAATTCGAATTCAAAGGGTTTCTCAATGTTAATTTTAGTAGGTTCCTTTGAGTAATTAGTAATTGTCATGAAAGCACGATTGTTTACGGCGTTGCATATTCCAGAGTGAATAAATGTGGTATCGGAAATATTCATGTCAGTGTTCACGAAGAAATCTCCTTCACTGATTGTTACTGGAAGGCTCACTACTTTCGTTTCTTCAGGATTCAATTGTATTTCAGTAGCAAACGGATATTTTCTTTTCATTTTTATTTTCCCAGTAGGAAATTGTAACTCATTTGTATTTGTGAGAATGTCGATTCGAAGCATTTGTAACGATTCGTAACCAATCAGTCCATCAAAAAATGGATGAAAGTCAAAAACGTAAAATTGCAATTTTTGTGTTTGAGGCACTTGAATGAATGGATTGAATTCTACAAAACGATTAATTGTATGAGAACCGTTAATATTAGTGACAATGGCTGGATCGGTGTGTCTGCAATTTTCAAAGTTAACATGTCGGGTGCTTATGTAGTTTTTATTTGCCCCGGTATCTATTAAAAATTTTAAAACTCCTTTCGAAGTAGGAACTTCGATATAAGGTATGAAATTATTTACGTTGGATTGAATTCTGCATCCTGCTGTCGAAAATTTAGGTCATCGATTTCATTTGTGATTTTCTCTTCGTTATTGGTTTCAATTTGTTGGTCTGATGGCTGGGTTTCTGAGCAAATCTCATTGCTTTGGTTTTCGAAATTTTGATATGCGTAATAGTATTCGTCATTATTGGGGTAATAGTAATTTTCAGGATTTAATTCCTCAGGAATTTGGAAGTTGGGTCTATTCATATAATTGACTTGACGAGTTCTCATGGAGTGGTCAACCTCCATCGGTACCGGTCTCGGTTGTTGATCGTTGGGTCTTTGTACATACGCGTCCCTTTGGGGGTTCGGTAAGTTGAAGCGTGGTTGATTGAAAGATTGTGAGTGATGAGCTCTTGGAGGTGGATGGAAAGGTGGTTGCAATGCTCTAGGTTGTGGTTGAAATGCTCTATGTTGTGGTTGGAATTGTCTATGTGGTGGTTGGAATGGTCTATGTTGTAATTGGAATGGCCTAGAATGTTGCTGTGATGATCTAGGGTATTGTTGGAATAAATTTGGGATCGAATTGTTGGGTCTTGGTGGAATTGGGGGTGCAGCTTTAAAAGGGTTTCTAACATAATTATAATTTCCTTCCTCGAGGCAGAGTCGTAACGCTTCCTTTAGTGTTTTTGGACATTGCGCTCTTATGATTGGTCCAAGTGGATCCTTTAATCCTGCCAAAAATACTTTTAGACCTAATTCTTGATAAAATGAATTTTTCGCTGCTTTCACGTCAGCATTATTTTCGTTCAAATTGAGAAGATTCACTAGCAGTGAAATTGAATGAGAAATCCGACTATAAAATTCTTCTACGGTAGTGCTCTGGTTCGATTTAAATAAATCCCGCGTGAGGGAAATTTCGTCACGCTTATCGCTATAATGTGTAATCAATGTGTTTTTAATATCGTCCCAATCTGTCGAGGTGCCGTAAATTTCCAGAACGGTATCGGCATCTCCTATTATTTTGCTACGGATGGCTTGCATCCAGACTTGAAATATAGGGGAATTTGTAGCTTCGGCCAGAAGTGGAATTAAATTGTCGATGCATTTGATGAAACTGTGCAGTTTCACTGGGTTTCCATCGAAACAAGCGATGTCCCTAATGATTTGTGGTGTTTGCAAAGATTTTATGATTGTTTCTGTTCTGGCAAAATTGTTGGCAACATCGTTTTGAACGTTCACAGGTTCAGGTTGATGTTGAATAATTTGTGCTGCTTGCGGAGCAACAATTTGTGGGGCGGCATGTTGAGCAGCGCGTACTGCTTCAACGGCGCCTTGTATCTCAAGCTGAAGCTGTTGAATTTGATCATCTCGGTCCATGATGGCTTGTTGCAATTCTGCAATATGCGCATCCATTTTTACTTTAATTAATTCCGCACTTGATAAAAGTAAATAATCAAATCACTATTTTACGGTGTACTTATTGTTCTTTTGAAAGTATTTTATTTCACTTATATCTCTTATTTATTTAATAGAATAAACTCTTTAATTATTTTGGCACTTGATAGATAGTTAAATCGTAATTGAGTGATTGGTATGTATTGTTTTATTTCACTTTTATTTTTCTTATTTATTTAGTAGAATAAAATAAAATTCTTACCTTAGAAAAAGAAATGGTCCCATATCCTTTGGGTTCTTTTTATGTAGAAGCAGGTCGTTAGCTCCGTGATGTGTCAGCTGCTGCGTTTTGTATCTGATATGCACTCAGGGAACACTTTCACTAAACACTCAACACGGGGCGCTAACTAATCCTACCGACTGCGCCACTTAACTTCCCATGTGAGGAAGTGGAGTTTTTAAAAAAAGACTAACTAAACTAAGCTAAAGCTAAAAAGGAAAACGCGACTATTCTCGTCGGCTCACTAATTTAATCTGAATCTTTATTCAATTTCTTTTTGGTACAATACGAGTTGGAAATCATTATTACTTGGAGAGATGTTGAATCGGCGTAATTTGATGCCTCCGCGGTTGGTCTCTGCTGCGATCCGGTTCCGTTGTTTACAGTCACAGCACGTCTTATGCCGTGGGTATGGTTGCTGGTTTGATTATATGGGCCTGGCGATAACTTATATATAAATATATATATATATATATATATATATATATATATATATATATATATTCTATTCTATATATATAAAAAGATACATAATACTAAAATTAATTCGATTCGAGTTTGAATTATCTCGAAACGAGTTACTTGTTTCGAAATGCGCAATGCCACCCGTGGAAAATGTGGCTTCTGCAAAATTGTCGCCAAGGAAATGCTTTTCTTCTTATACGTGCAATTCCTCTAAAATAGCCACATCTAGGGGCGGTGTAATAACTGTTGAATTTGGAAATATAATTCAATTTTCAGTTCGTAATTTCTATCCCATTCGCCGTGTTTATCATGATGATGCTAACATTAATAACATTATATACGAACCTCCCACCTTATATATAACGTCTCCCACCGTTTTAGAGACATCTTAACATTATGTTCAATTTTTAGAGCGTAAACCATCTGTAAATTTTTTCACTATTTATATTTTCTTGCCACAAATCGTTGCCACTTTTTTCTCTCATGTTCCACTTCTCTTCTTTGGTTGTATGTTGTTATGTTATGGTTGTAACTCACGTTTTCACGCTGTGCAATTGCATATTATAGGGTGCTTTTGAACGCTCAGTATAGTTGTGAAATAGCACTATGCGTGTCCGACCGAAGCAACAGAGTGGATCAAACAAATGATCTACTCTGTTGAAAATTAAATCTTAGGTGAATGCGTTAATTTGTTCAGTTTCTGAAGAGAAGCGAAAACTGCATCACAACCCTCACGCCTTAGGGGCTGTCCACATACCACGTGGACAGAAAAAGCACGATTTTAGACTCCCCCCTCCCCCTCCGTGGACAAGCGTGGACATTTTCATACCCCTCCCCCTGTTGTCCACGTGGACATTTTTTCTTATTTTATTAGAATAAATGAGGAATTACGCGCAAATCGAATTTACATTCCATTCAAGTTTATTTTGTTACAAATTTTACTAGTTATACCCTGTCACTGTCACATATAAAGGCTATCTGGTTTGCCAACACAGAAACGCGCGATATACAGTTGAACAATACGAATCCGAATATGAAGCACAGAATTCCAAAAATTGATCTTGGGCAACATATTCAATACTAGAAAGTTAATTTACGTTCACAACTTTATTTCAAAATTGTGCTTATTCCAACTGGAAATCTTAAAACTTCCTGAAGTGTTGGCAGTAGCAGCAACAATCCTTGAAGTGGATTGTATATTGTGTCATAATATGAGCTCCATCAGTGCCGAACTTTCCGAGTATTTGAAGCGCACACAAACAAACAGAACAATTCCATATGCCTAGATTATTTTTTATTCAGAAAAAAAGAATTTCAAGGAAAGAAAAGATAAAGTAGGAAACATGCACTAATATCTATAGATCTGCACTTAACAAACGATTGAGAAGTAAAGGTTTGAAATTTTAAACGATTTCGGAACGCTGTAGTTTCGATATCAATGATGACATGAAGATACAAAAAAACAACATTTTCAAGCTACAAATTTCTAGTTTAGGGTTATCGTACATACATATTTTAAGTTTAATATGTACATGGGTTGTAGACAAAAGACATTACAAGAAAAAAAATAAAGGTGCACCCGTGGCCGAGTGGTTAACGTCTCACATTATCATGCCAGGTGTTCGGGTTCGTTTCCCTTCTGGCCGGGGGATTTTTCGTCAAAGAAATTTCCTTCGATTTGCACTGTGGTCACGCGTATTCTAGAGCTTGCCCCTCGGTATACATTCAAGGCGTGTTATTTGACTTAAGAAATCTCAATGAAGTATTAATAAATGACGCTAGTTAATGCATACGTTGAGACGGCAAAAGTTCCACAGGGAACGTTAACGCCATTTAAGAAGAAGAAGAAAAAAATAAAACGTTTTTGGTTTATTTTCAAAGTTTGTATAGATTTTAAAAATATATTCCCAATAATAATTTCATTTCGTTTCCATTTGATTCATAGAATGTTTCAGTAGAACCTTTTCCTACAGAAGTATTCTCTATCGAATGAAAAATTATCCTTTAATTTTGAATAAGGAATATTCAATGAAATAATGAACGCACAGTAAATCGATGGTCGAAACAGTCCACTGACCACCACAAACTTGAAAATATTCTATGCAAGGACCAGTGTTTGCTTCGACGAATGCATTATTTTATAACAGAGTTACAGCGTTTCAAAAATCATTCAAAACTCACTTTCGATGTCGCAGTGCTCGCGAGGAAAAACTACATAAGAAATTTTTTATTACTATTGATTTTATACTAATCTTGCCCTTATTTTTTTTGCTCTTCAGTTTCTTCCAAATTCCATTTCTATTGTTTTGGTTTTCCTCCGCTCAAATCCTTTTTAAAACATTACTTATGAAATTCGAATAGTTTACAATGCCAAATTAATTAAATACGCGATACTATCCATTTTAAAAAAATGTTTCATTTTCCAAAAAATCATAGCTCTGAAACCTGCTGCCCGATTGAAACAAGTTTTTGAGAAATCAGTCAACTTTCTATGCAAATTTAAAGTAATGTTCAAACAGTTGAGAAAACATTCTCATAAATTGAATAATGCTATGAAAACGTTTATGTCTGTTTAAAATATTGTTATATGCAGGTTGTTAAGTAGCTAATCCACAATATTTCAAGAGGTGATAGAGGATCATATTTGATGAAAAAAACCTTCCTCGCTTGTGGTCACATCCCAACTAAGAAACAATTATTGAACTTTCCTTAGGATCGATTTTCTTTTGCCTGGATTTGACTCAAATTCAAAAAGTACGCTGCTTAGAACGTTTCAATTGCTTTCATTTGAAAGATGAGAAAATTTTGCATAAAAATCTGTTATAAAACATTTAAATTAGTGAAAGATTTGTGGCGAATGGAATGGAATAGTGGATGAAAATTCTTGTGGTTCCAAGGAAGGAATTGAAGAGTAGTTGGAGAACTTCAATTTGATTGATAGAAACAATCCAGTTTATCATGCATTTTTGTAAGATTAATAAAAATCCATATAAACACAACACAAAGTTCAACAACTCTGTCCTAGTTGAGAATTGACCATATGTGGAGAAGGTTTGCTCGCACCTTCCTCTTTACCCCGTCCATAAGGTTCTGTACAACGTCAGGTTGTAGTTTTTTTTTGAACAGAAATCCATTTTCTCTTGAAGTCCGCCTCCGATTTGACAACTTTTGGGTTCTTCCGGAGGGCCTGCTTCATAATCGCCCAATATTTCTCTATTGGGCGAAGCTCCGGCGCGTTGGGCGGGTTCATTTCCTTTGGCACGAAGGTGACCCCGTTGGCTTCGTACCACTCCAACACGTCCTTTGAATAGTGGCACGAAGCGAGATCCGGCCAGAAGATGGTCGGGCCCTCGTGCTGCTTCAATAGTGGTAGTAAGCGCTTCTGTAGGCACTCCTTAAGGTAAACCTGCCCGTTTACCGTGCCGGTCATCACGAAGGGGGCGCTCCGCTTTCCGCAAGAGCAGATCGCTTGCCACACCATGTACTTTTTGGCAAACTTGGATAGTTTCTGCTTGCGAATCTCCTCCGGAACGCTGAATTTGTCCTCTGCGGAGAAGAACAACAGGCCCGGCAGCTGACGAAAGTCCGCTTTGACGTAGGTTTCGTCGTCCATTACCAGGCAATGCGGCTTCGTCAGCATTTCGGTGTACAGCTTTCGGGCTCGCGTCTTCCCCACCATGTTTTGCCTTTCGTCGCGGTTAGGAGCCTTCTGAACCTTGTATGTACGCAGGCCCTCCCGCTGCTTGGTCCGCTGGACGAATGAACTTGACAAATTCAGCTTATTGGCGACATCCCGGACCGAACTTCTCGGATCACCTCTAAACTGCTGAACTACGCGCTTGTGATCTTTTTCACTGACGGAGCATCCATTTTTGCCGTTCTTCACCTTCTGGTCGATGGTTAGGTTCTCGAAGTATCGTTTTAGTACTCTGCTGACCGTGGATTGGACGATTCCCAGCATCTTACCGATGTCCCGATGTGACAACTCCGGATTCTCGAAATGAGTGCACAGGATTAATTCACGACGCTCTTTTTCGTTCGACGACATTTTTCCAAATTTACGAAAAATTGACAGTGAAGCATGGCCAACGTGATCTATACACTCTTATCTGATTATAAGCGAAAGCTGAAGATATAATTCCTAAAAATTAAATTTCTACAGCGTTTTTTCCGTGATGCAATTTGATGTGACACACCCTTTATACAGACATTATTATCCTAAGACTAACTGTTCTCGAGATATAACAATATGTATAAAAAATTATATTTGATGAAAAACCATTTACTCATATCATGAAACCTCAACCTTTATGGTACTTATTGTTTAATTTTTATAGTTTTGGGCTATGAGGATCTATGCATACCCCGTAACTAGAAAAGTTCAATCATAGGAAATAGTTTGGTCATTTACACGTGTTAACGTGAGGTATTTTTAAAATACTGAAAAAGTTCAATGATTTGAGAAAAAATATATATACGTCCCAGTCAGCATTCTCAGACGGCTAAAGCCGTTTATTGATAAATACAGAGAGAATTTTGAAATTCCTCATGTGTAACAGATTTTATTTAATTTTGAATGTACAGGTGATTTAAGAAAATATAAATTTTTTTAAGAAAAAAATTATTCTTCCTGTCCACGTGGACTCAGTCTACACCCCCTCCCACCTCTCCGTGGACATACAGTCTAATCTTGTGGCATCATTTCATCGGAGACTGATGAAACTGTTGGTTAAGCCATACCAAGTAACAAGTTTTCTCCTTTATTACATTAATTTGGTAGGACCTGAAGCCAGAAGATTCAAAACGGCCGCTAATTTCAAAGCTGCAGGAGTAGCAGTGTTTCTGAAAGTTGTTTGGTTGTATCCGAAATATTTTTAAATGCTTCTCAACTAAATCTGATATACTGCCGAAACCTTACAACAAAAGAATAATTATTATCATTTATATCGGAAACGTATATAAGACAAACTCACTCATTTCCACTTAGCGGAAGAGAGTCACTTTTATCCCTCAAATCCCGTCTCTGTGGAATAAGCGTGCTCTCTTCTTCCCCATTGCTGTCGTCTAAAAACATTTCGCGATCTGTTCTTTTCAATCGATTCTAATATTCCGTGAAGTTTGATTTGTTTACAAACCCAAAAATTTGACATTTCTCTTCGAGACAAATTTTGCTCGAAATCTAGTACACTGGAAATATTAACTCGAAAAAGATACATAATACTAAAATTAATTCGATTCGAGTTTGAATTATCTCGAAACGAGTTACTTGTTTCGAAATGCGCAATGCCACCCGTGGAAAATGTGGCTTCTGCAAAATTGTCGCCAAGGAAATGCTTTTCTTCTTATACGTGCAATTCCTCTAAAATAGCCACATCTAGGGGCGGTGTAATAACTGTTGAATTTGGAGAATTGCTACTAATTGTAAGTGTATTGGTGTATTTTTGCATGTATATTGCAACTCAATGTATATGTTCAATTTCATGCTTGACCCATTCTCACCCCCACTCAGCGTTAATGAGAGATTATTTCGAAAATGTTGAAATTCCAATGAAGACACTTTTTTGATATTCAAAATAAGCAATGACAATCATTCTATGCAAGAATTATTCTATCCAATATTTAACATTATAGTAGTTCTGTGTAAGGCTGGGCATGATATTTGATGGTTAACTACACATCAAACTTTGATGAATTATTAAATAATAACTATTTGTAATATAGTTAAGTAGTATGCATTGGAAGTAGTGAAAATATGTCTCCAATTAAACGGCTCAAAGCTTTCAAAAATATTCAAAATATTTGTCAACATATTAATAAGAGTAACTTTCTCCGTTTTTGGCCTATCAACGGTACATTAGGCGACAATGAGCTGAGCGTCTTGGGACGAAAAGTCTTTGCGTATCACCTGCAGGACTGTTCCCTCAAAGACGCTCAGCTCGTGTTTCTTGACTATTCGTATTTAGACTGTTAAATAAGCCACTATTTTGAATTAGACATTTTATCAGTAAGAGCTTTTTCTCACTACTTTTATTTCGGATAGAGATTTTTGTAAGATTGATCATTAACTTGTTCCTATTTGTTTATCACTTAGGTTTCGTCGGTGTGTCCAGCTTTTCATCTTCGACCAACCTGAATGGACAAACTCATCGTGAAGCGGTGACCTCGGTGAATGACAACGGAAAGGTTACAACCTATCGTGTTCGCTCTTAAGCGGTTCCAAACAGGGGAAGCGGTCATCTTGGAGATATTGGCCAGTGAGAGATCTAAACAGTGAATGATAAGGAATATAGCATAACAAAGTAAGGGCACGGACATTGTGATGAATCGAGGCATTGGAATATATTATTAAAGGGAATGGCGAGAAACAATCGCTTAGAGCAGCACACTTACAGTTGGAATGAAAGAATCTCATGTAATATATCTATCGAAGATAAAGATTAAAAACAAAATTAATATCTGATTTTCATTTTATACTTATATTCGATTAAATTGATTTTTTATTCAATTTATTTGAATCAAGAATACCATAGTACCTCGCATTACCTATAGCTCCCTACATCACAAAGAAGCTTATCATTATTGCAATACTGTCCCAAATAAGCATGTCTATCATTACAAACATTCCATGCCAATTGGATAAAGTGGTTCTCAGATTTTCGTATTGGTAACATTGTTACTGGCCGCTAAATATAAGACCAGTATTTTTTATTTTTTCATTGGGGTGCCTATTTCCATCTTAGGCTGAAAAATCAAATTTTTCCCCTTTTCGTTTTTCAAAAATGACTTTCGACGTAGGACTACATCTTTGATTTCTATATAGGGGGGTCACTACGAAAAATGTAGCGAAAAATGCATATTACGCAGAATCGTTCTTACGGTATGTTTTATAATATATATCATTAGACGGCGAATTTATCCATCATTTTTGTCGCCTTAGACATCAACAGTGGAAATAAACAAGTGAGCAGTTTAACAAATAAAAGAGATATGTTTTGGGAGCGGATGCGAAGGTAAATCATGTATTATGCATTCTCTCTTTCAACTTTGTTCCCATAAATGTGGTATGCAACACAAAATTGTGTGCAAACAAATTAGCAAGACCAAGACATGCTGAAGTTGTCCGATGCCAGATGTCATGCAAGATTTCATCAAAGTAACGAGGAAAGTGTCACCCCACAGTGATCGTTCGTTAATTGGACCGGAAAATCAATACAGTTATTAAATTTCACTCGCTAACTGAACTGCAAAACAGCAGAAGCAATTCAGGTAAACCTTTTTTTGTACGGGGATAGGGACTTCATAAAAAAAATCGTGCAAAACTCCACCAGTAGCTTAAAAAATTGTGTTCGGTACACAATTTGAAAAAAAAACTTTTTTTGTGCGGTAGATAGGGACCGCATAATATAATTTTATCCCAAGAAAATAACTCATATCCAAGCCGTTCACCGTTCGATTTAGAGGAGATGTGTCTAAAACGCGCCTGCCAGGCAATTTGGTTCGCCTGATTTTCTTGTAAACCAGCAATAATAAAAAATGCAATGGTTGTAGGCAATCGTGCTAGTCAATGATAGCATCCTACCATGCAAGTTTCATATTTGTAACATACTTTACAAAAATAAGAAAAATAATTTTCTTTCGAAGTGATTTTCGGTGTAATTTTCTACATAATTGCTAAAAGGTTTTTGTTGCTTCAAACCGATTCAGAGGCGATAACTGTGAGTCATATTTATTGAGTCGAGTTTCCAGTGAATATCTCAGATGAAGAAAACGGTAAGACTGGATTAATTTCCTTCTCAATTTGATATTTTCCGCATCAGCTTACCATCGTGCAGTACGGCATACCCTCGATCGGGGCAATTTTCTCGCTTTCGGCCGGATAACATTCTCACGGGAGAAATAGCTGGTATGTGGATGCCAGATGATTTTTTCAAATAACTCTGCATGACACGAATAAATGTATTCAAATGTAATCATAATGAACAAAAATGAGCAAACCATCCTGATATGTCTAAATCTCTAAATCATGTTCGATAAATCACACAAACAATTGTTTTCACACACTTTGAAATGACCTCACAAAATTCAATGTCTTCAAAACGAAAACATGACTTCACATCTGGCATCTATATTATGTGCTCAGAGAATGTAGGAAAAAAGAGCGCGGACAGGAGAATTGTATCTAAAATGCAGAACGATTACAGATGACTGAGCGTTAACTAATATACGTACTGACGTAGTTGTTACCTTAATTTTAAAGAGCACGGTCAAGATACATCCATTCACGCTTAGGGGGTGCGTATTACACACTTCTCCTATACTTTTGTTTCCCTGCTTTGCGATACAATAGTTTGCCTTTTCGGTTGCGCGTGGCTGTGTTGTGCTTTTAGTTGCATGTCGAAACTAGTGATCCCCGACTTTTGGAATTAATCGTTCATCAGCTAATCGATTTTTTTTCAGCAGTTTGTTATTCGATACGATTAATCGCCCCAAATAATCGATTAATCGATTAATCGTCACACTGAGAGGAATAATTAGTTGGACTAATATATCTCATTTGCTAGAAAGCCACCTGGAATCGAAAAAGTGTTCATTCCGCCTGAAAATCAATTATTATCTTTTACGCTCCCCTAATCTCGTAAACGAAGCTTAATTCGCATTGACTGCATTGAGCTTCGTTTCCGTGTTTAGGTGAGCATCAATGATAATGATTGAATTTCAGGATAAAACTGCAGCGGTCGTACGTTTTTTTCCTCTGGGTTTGGATCGATTAATCGACGTTAACTATTCGTTCGCTTCGAATATTGGTTGCGCAGTATTCGTTCGATTAATAATCGATTTCTTTAGGAAGTATTCGATTAATCGATTAATCGAACGATTATCGGGGATCACTAATCGAAACTTGTTCCTGTTAGAAATTATGTCATGCGCAACTTAGAGCAGTGAAAAATTTAGACGCAAATACGTTTGTTTCGCACTGAAATGCATATAAACCATCGAAAAAAAAAACTAAATAGACGATAACTTCGTCAAATACGCTTCTTTTCATATACCGCAAAAAAACGCACAAGAACAGAAAACCGCACAAAAAAAATTCACACAAAAAAAAACCGCATAAAAACAGGTTTGTACTTTAAATTGAGGATGACATCTATTATTGATAAATCACTGATCATTGATAAATCACTGCCTGTTATAGATAAGTCCAGTTGAAGATAGTCCAGTTGGCATTGATAAATTGATAAATCACTGCCTGTTATAGATAAGTCCAGTCCAGGCTTCTGTATATGACGGGGTGACGAATATCTTAAGCGAGTGTCTTGCGGGTTTCCGAAAAATGATATCAATACTAGGAGGATGACAGCGATTATCATGCGAAGACTTATTGAGATCGGAATAACATCGCATCACAAAAATGAAACGAAATGAAATAAAAATAATCTTCTTAACTCATATTCATAATTCTAAATGACTCAATTTCTTCTATGTTAAGCGGACCTTACACGGTCAAATTTATTGACAATATGATGACATTTGAGAGCATAATGACAGCTGAACATGGCCGACAACGCAGAAATCCGGATTTTCTGATTTTCGGGCATCAATATCGTGACATGCATGATGTTGACGTTTTACCTCACGGACTTCCAGACTGAGTTGCCAGATTTGCAAGGGGACATTTAAAGTTTGTTAGTCTTTTTTGCGATTGCAATTAAAATTTATAAACTTCTGAAATTGTAGGAATCATAAATGAAAGCTTTTGGTTTGGAAAGCTGATATAGTAATTTACGTTTAATGCGACATGCCGGAGAACCACTCAGTGTCGCACTGGACGCGATTTGACCTGTAATTGGACATTGAAGATGAGAGTGGTACAGCGTCGACGTCTGGCGGCGAATGTCAATGTGGGGCCAGAATTTGGGCCTGAACTCGATGTTTACAAAAATGTCTAACTAAACGTGTCGCATACAGGTCTGTCCAATTAGAAAAATGTCGCATTAAATGTAAATTACTGTACCTAAAATAGCAAAATACAGTACTTTTCGCGATACAAATCAAAACCTCAAAGTAACTGACAATGTGATGGTGAGAGAGTGAATGAAAATTAACAACGTCTTAGGAATGTTTTTAACATTGAACTCGGTCATTCTTTGCGCTAGCGAGCGGGGCAGCCACTTTAGTCTAAGTTGTGTGTTTCTTCACACTCCGCTATAAAATTTGGAGAATGAGAAGATCTGGGAAAATCACAGGTGAAAAAACATCACGTGCTAATTCAAGTTACAGTAGAATCCCGATTATCCGTGAATAGTCGGGATGATTTTTAAACATAGAAACTATGTTTTATCAATACAGAAATAGATACAGATACAGATAATCGGGGTACAGATACAGATACAGATAATCGGGGTTCTACTGTCATAGTCTTATTTATCGAATAAAAACATTTGCTTGCAGATAATATAATTTGCATATATTTTCACAATCTAAAATAATTTGGCATCCCTGAAACTGAAAGGATCAGTCTGTATTTGTGAAGCGAGTATTATGATGTGTTTTTGAGAAGGAAAAACGAGTTTTAAAGTGTAAATTATGAATGAAAATTAACTTTTCCAAATCAAATTAGTATTCTATGTGAATGCAAATCACTTTTTTTCTGCAAGTGGAGAGAAAATCCCATACAAAAATTGTATCTGAAACTGACGTTATATAATAATAATAAATTTTAGTAGGAATATCTGAAAATTCATAGAAAATAGGTTAAGTTAGAGTTAGGACTACGCGCTTCAACTAATTAAATAATACCAAGTAGATATTTTCATTCAAATTTTACCAATTGAAAATTGCCTTTTAGCCTTCTAATCTGATGGAAAATAGTTTGGATCCCAAACTCGAATGTCACCACTAGCCATCGCGGATATTTTCGTTGTCTCGAGTTGAGGGCGATATTGACCGTGTAAGGTGGCAAAATATTGATTGAGGTTAGATCGGATGTCGAAAGCCTAGCTGTCACGATATTGAAGACACTTATTGTCAATCAGTTTGATCGTGTAAGGTGCCCAATAGACTGAGCAGTAGAACCAATACGACTTGATGTTTCTTCCCCATAAACTTCATATTCAATGACAATATTTTTTTTTGTTTACCGATCCACATGTACTTCATCTACCATTCCATCCTGTTATGTGTCATCAGGGCTCTGCATAGTCATAGTCAACTAAGAATAGTCACCTGACTGTCTGACTGACTATATCCATAGTCAGTAAGTAATGACTTTTGGCTTCTTCACGCAGTTTCTCCGCCGAAACGACTGAGCAGTCATTCGGGCGTTTAGTCGCAATCTCCCTCTACCGACTCGACTATATCATTTCATTCTTCCTAGTCAAATAGTCCTCATTGCATTTTGAAGTGACTTCCCCCAAAACGAATTAGTTCCTCTCTTTCTCTCTCCCATGTACATGTGCATGCATCGATGTCTGAGTTCAACGTGGTTTGACATACGCTACAGGTGAGCTAGATGACCTCTTTATATGGACGTAAAAATAATATTACGTACGCGGGTATGAATTAAGGCTGATTTAGACGATGCCAGTCAGCGCTCTAGTTGAAGTATCCAGTGAATAGAGAACAGACACTCTGTTCAAGTTAGAGGCCAATTACTTGTTCGATACTGGTACAAGTAACTTGGACAGAGTGTCTGTTCTCTGTTCACTGGATACCTCAACTAGAGCGCTGACTGGCATCGTCTAAATAAGCCTTTAGTGTCCGGGGGAAATGGAAGTGTGAATTGAAGTCAGTTGAATGAAGCAGGGGTTAGACATCAATTGAATATACCTACCCAAAATCAAAATCAATATGGCGTCATTTGTTTATCAACATATCATTTAGGAGGATTGAAATCGAAAAATTCGCTGTTTTATTCTAACTGCATGAGCGATTTTCATATTTCGGTTTCACATGGAGGTGTTCACATTTAACATGGAGTTTAAAGTTAGCCACTATTCGATTATATAACCGGACCGAGTTGTAAACAACAGTAATTGATTGAACCAAAATGTCAGTGAACCGCAGCAATATTGGGTACACTGGCAATATGAGGGATTTGACGTTTTAGTCGTACCCCTGGAATGAATAGGCAGATTTGTATTCATTAGTCGAGTCAGTTAAAATAACCACTGACTGTTAAAATAACCACTGACCACTGACAGTTATCCTCGCTAGTGAAGTCACTTTTTGTTGGCGGGACTGCCGAATCAGTTCTAGTCGAAGGCGAAGCTACTGAGAATAGAATCGGTCCTCATTTTTCACCTTCAAAGATTTCGGGCCCTGTGTGTCATACTGATAATCCTTAATTATTTTCAGTTAGACATTTGAACTTCTTTTTCTAGGCTACTATTTGAGTTTAAAGAGAGTTAAACTAACAGATTTCTGAACAATGAAAAGAATTACATTTAAAAAAACCACTGTTCTGAACAATCACAGTCCTACTCAGACCGTTCTACTTTCTTCAATAATTCATAACTTTTAAACTACAGAGCCGAATAAGATAATCGACATAATAAATTAAAGCGAATGAGCCTTTTGGAAAAATACTACACTTGCGAAAAAATTGGATTTTATTTTCGTAATTATTGATTGTATTTGTTTTTTTCTCCATGGTTTACATAGTTTCGGACCAAGGGCGTTATTTTTTTTAAGCTGAGTTTGTTTTACACAACGTTATGAACGTTATGAGTTATGATTATCTACTCTCTACATTCCTAACAGAATTTGTTGTTGAGGGTTTCCTGGATCCACACTGGCTGATGGTTTTATATTGTTTTTTTTTGTATGCCCGATCCTAAAAAACGTTTCAGTTGTTTGACGACGTAAAGTAAAATTTGAAAGAAAAGGTTCATGCGTCTTTGGCAGAAATGATGCCATTTAGTGTGCTGGAGAGTCAAATGCGCAAATAATGAGCTGTTTTAAAAGCTTAAAAATGGTTTGTATGTATACGTGCAGACATCTCTTTCTGTTTTCTTTTCTCATTTCATTTGGGATTGTGTCAAAAAAAAAAGGAAGTCCATACGACGTCAATGGGGATCGAACCAAGGCCGGCTGGAAGGCGAATAACTATGAACATGGCTAATGATGCTTCAGCAGTTGTCCAGCAAATACGTGATAATATTGTACCTGATTATAAAATGAAGTTGGGAAGTGTTTTCTAAGAGTAAA
The DNA here is from genome assembly GCF_029784135.1 of Toxorhynchites rutilus septentrionalis. Lineage (NCBI taxonomy): Eukaryota > Metazoa > Arthropoda > Insecta > Diptera > Culicidae > Toxorhynchites > Toxorhynchites rutilus. Next base: position 7,661,909 of record NC_073746.1, read on the forward strand.
AAAGAAGCGCATGAAGGAGACCAAATATTTGTCTCGGTCTGGGCCGTGTATGTGGCAAAGTATGCGGAAAGCTTATTTGTCTTTTGTTTCGCTCGCTCGTATTAATCTTACATTGCTGTACCAGGTATATTATACAAATGCTTACCAGTATTTGTGAGTCATGATATTTTCTGTAATGTTATGTCTCATTTAATGTCATAAATCGGGATGACAAAACATGAGCTAAAAATCAATTTTGGGTGTAGATACACTTCATTCATCGAATTTTCGCTGATTCATTCCACATGATCTAAGCTGTTCGGATCCATGCTATACAAGAAATCGATTGGAGGTCACTGGCGAATAAAGAATATCACTTCGCACTTCGTTGTTTTCACTAGCATACCATTGGACACAAGAAGGGTAACACAGGGTGAGTTGGACATACGGGGTGATTTGGACCACCCCATTATCTCAAAAAGTACGGCTCAACTTGGATTTTTCATAATGTCATCTTCTTTTATTAATGAACCGTATGTAACTAACGTGAAAAAACTTTGGTAAAATTCGACAGGTGGAAGGAAATGGTAGCATGAACACAGCAAGCACTTTGATTGTCAAAAAATATGAGTTTTCCGATCGTGGTTTTAAGGTTTTTCCAGCTGCTTAAACAAACTTTTCGGGTATTGTGCAGTACAGTTCTGTTCACCTACAGAAGAGGAACAATTTGATGCAGCGAAACTGTAAGTTTGATAACAATAAATGAAATTAATTGCATTTTAATTTTTGCATTTTGTGTGGAGTGACATGGACACGTTTTTATGAGGTGAATTGGTCCTACAGGTTTGAGGCTTTTCTTTGGTCTAATTGATCCCAGATGCCGCTGAATTACAAAAAGAGGATGGACAGACAACATTGGAAGAAGGAGGAGCTTGAAAGAGCAACGCAGACCATCGAGAACTGATATTCTTTGACCAAGCATCAAAAGTGTTTGAAAATCTCAACCAACAGTGAAAAGATTCATGCAGAATTCGAGATGGTGTCAATCCAACTTTTCTCGTCTGGAATCTGGTCAAGACACCTGGTATCGATCCCAAAACATTGTTACTGATTGTAACATTATCCCAAAATACTTTATATAAACATAAGTATATTTTTTTCGATGAAACACACACTGGACCAAATCACCCCACAGATGGTCCAAATCACCCCGCATCAAATTTTAATGTCTAAAAATCATCTCTTTTATTTTAGGATATATTTGGTAGTTCAAAGCTTGATATTATGATTAAACATTATTGATTGAGAGAAAACAACTGTAGCTTAGAATACAATGTGACATTTTTTATTTAGACCGTATTGGTTTGGAAATATTATTATTGCTTAGGTGGCCCTAATTCCCCCCTTTTACCCTAGGTGTCTAAATTCTTGTCGCATTGCCATGTGCGATAGAATTTCCTAGAACATTTGGAACCAATTCAGCTTTCTAATGCTGTCACACGAAATCATGTATCAGTAGAAGCGATTATGTCATTTGTCGCAAAAGATTAGTGTAGGATGGAGTTTGCTCGTTTTCGTACGGTTTTCCCAGGATTTTTGGTAGCGGTTTTGTCCCATTCGGAAGCACAAAAAAAACCGACTGCTGGTTTACATTTCACAAAATTTGGCGCCTACCGGCATCTTGTTTACAATCATTATGTTCTCCATCTGTTCGTTATATATTCTGATTTTGAAAGACATGAAAGTTAGCAAGTATGTGTCTTATTCTTTAGTAACTAAATTTTTTCCAAGAATTTGGAACCATTTTGAATTTTTGACATAGAAAACCACAAGAATTTAAATTTTGTTCACTTTCTGATATACGAATTTTATTTTATTCCCTGAACGCGTAGAATATATGAAAAATTAATGTTGCATCCCGCACCAATAAACTACGGAGTGCGTTGACCAAAGTTTGCAATGAACTGTCTGAGCTCTCAGAATAGACTACATATGCTGCACATCAGTTGCAGTGAACTTGTTCGTCGTTATCAGAACAGCTGAGACCAAGACCCGTGCCGATAATTGCTACTTCCGATCGTTGTTCCCATTTTTCAGCAATCAGACAACCGTCCTTGATTTTGGACTGATTTCCGACGAAGTGTAGCCAAAACGAAAAACCATTTTTCTACATATTTCGGAATTCCACGAACGTCATCAATACGTGGAAAGCATTTGATTCTCAGCTCGCAATTGATTACTAAGAACTCAATGCCGACTTCCTCCATCAACACAGAATCAATTGATTCACTACCACTGTAACTATCTCCGTTGTGGTCATTCACGTTGAATTACAAGGAAACATTTTCCCGAGTAGTAGACGATGTTCGAAATGTTTGAAGCAATAATCTACAACTATTTATTGAATGAAATTTGATTATGTATGGAAAATATTGCATGACTTTAGGATATATTCCTTAAAATGCAATCCAACTTGACTGAGTATTTGCATTTTTTTTTAATTAATAAACAGATTTCCAACTGTGGACACTTTTGTTTTTTTTTTATTTAAATCGTTTATTTTTACAGGCTCAGTTACATAGGTTTAAAGGAGCCGAACTCCTTACTGTATTGTTACTAGTATATATACATTTTTCCTTAATTCTAATGTTAATAATATAGGAAACCGATTACTCGCGGTGAACTCGAGTTTAGAAGGGTGACATATTTTCTTCAGGAAAAGGAGGGGATATGAGGATATGTTGACAATGATCACACTCACACTCTCAATCACACTCATCACACTCAATTCTTAAACCTATCTTATATCTAATATGTATTTACATTTCATCTTATTCTTAAGAAGGGATCCGATCTCTCACAAAGGAAAAGGAAAAACTAAGGGTATAAGGACAATCACACACGAAGGTCGATAGCTTTAAGGAATACATATATTTGGGACATGTAATCAAGGTCTAACCGAGCCAACACGTCTCTCACCGGCCCCATGGGCTGCCTTCCTCGGGCCCGAAGGGTGACTACTAAATTCGATCTGGCGACAAGATACAGCTCGCACGACCAAACAACGTGCTCGATGTCGTGGTAACCTTGGCCACAAACACAAAGATTGTTGTCGGCAAGATTAATACGAAAGAGTAGCGCATCTAACGAACAGTGATTGGACATGAGTCGGGAGAAGGTGCGAATAAAGTCCCGACTCAAGTCCAGACCTTTGAACCATGGTTTGAGGCTAACCTTAGGGATAATCGAGTGGAGCCACCGGCCCAATTCATCTTCGTTCCATTTGCGTTGCCAGTTAACTATGGTATTTTTGCGGACTAAAGAATAAAATTCATTGAAGGCGATTTGACGCTGATAAATATCGCCTTCAATTGCACCTACCTTTGCTAATGAGTCAGCCCTCTCATTACCCGGAATTGAGCAATGTGAAGGGACCCAGACAAAGGTAATGACATAACAGCGTCTGGTTAAAGCACTCAAATTTTCTCGTATTCTCTCAAGGAAGTACGGCGAGTGCTTTTCCGGCCTCACTGAACGGATAGCTTCGACAGAGCTAAGACTATCCGTTACAATGTAATAGTGTTCAACAGGTCGTGAGGCGACGCTGTCCAGCGCCCAGTGTATCGCTGCCAATTCAGCAATATACACTGAGCAAGGATTCTGAAGACTGTGTGAGGTGCTAAAAAATTCGTTGAACACTCCAAATCCTGTGGACTCATTCATAGAGGACCCATCAGTAAAGTACATATTATCACAATTGATATCCCCATACTTTGCATCGAAGATCGTTGGATCGATCCTCGATCGAAGATAATCTGATGTTCCATGGATATCCTGCTTCATGGACAGATCAAAAGGCACAGAGGAATTGATGTAGTTAGGAAAACAAATACGGTTGGGAATATACGGTTATTAGGATTAACCTGCATGGAGACGAATTCATGATATGAGCTCATGAATCCAGAATGAAAATTTAGCTCGATCAGCTGCTCAAAATTTCCGATCACCAATGGGTTCATAACCTTACACCGGATGAGGAACCCAAGAGATAATAAATTGAAGCGATCTTTTAGTGGGATTAGGCCTGCCAAAACCTCGAGACTCATGGTATGCGTTGAGGGCATACATCCCAACGCAATACGGAGACAAAGATACTGAATTCGTTCGAGTTTAATAAAGTGTGTTTTGGCAGCTGATTGAAAACAGAAGCTGCCATACTCCATCACTGAGAGAATAGTTGTTCGATACAACATAATAAGATCTTCGGGATGGGCTCCCCACCAGGTGCCGGTAATTGTACGGAGAAAGTTTATTCTTTGTTGACATTTTTTACTCAGATACCTAATATGGGCCCCCAAGTACATTTGGAGTCGAACCAGACCCCAAGATACTTGAATGACATAGCATGAGTGATCGGTTTACCCAAAAGTTGAAGCTTTGGTTTTGCTGGTCTATGCTTCCTAGAAAAAACCATCATCTCTGTTTTCTCCGTGGAGAATTCGATCCCTAGACCAATGGCCCAGGCTGAAAAATTGTTCAAAGTATCTTGTAAGGGTCCTTGCAGGTCGGATTCGTTTGATCCTACGACAGACACCACTCCATCATCTGCAAGTTGTCTTAGGCTGCAATTTTGTGTAAGGCAATTGTCAATGTTGCTTACGTAGAAGTTGTACAAAAGGGGGCTTAAACATGAGCCTTGGGGGAGTCCCATGTAAGAGACCCGACTTACTGCCGAATCTCCGTGAGAAAAGTTCAAATGTTTCTCACAAAGCAAGTTATATAACATATTATTCAATAGAGGCGGCAGACCCCGAGATTGTAATTTGTCTGACAAAACCTCTATTGAAACAGAATCAAAGGCCCCCTTTATGTCCAAGAATACTGAAGCCATTTGTTTTTTTTCGGCGTAAGCCATTTGAATTTCTGAAGAAAGCAACGCAAGACAATCATTCGTCCCCTTGCCCCTGCGGAACCCATATTGTGTATCTGAGAGTAGGCCATTCGTTTCAACCCATCGATCAAGGCGAAACAAGATCATTTTCTCCAACAATTTCCGTATACAAGACAGCATTGCTATTGGGCGGTACGAATTGAAGTCGGACGCGGGTTTTCCGGGTTTTTGAATAGCTATAATTCGCACTTGTCTCCAATCCTCTGGAACAATATTATGCTCCAGAAACCGATTGAATAAGTTCAACAAGCGATGTTTCGCCACATCAGGGAGATTTTTCAGCAAGTTGAACTTAATTCTATCCGATCCCGGAGCAGAATTGTTACATGAAAGGAGAGCAAGAGAGAATTCTACCATCGAAAACTCGGAATCAAGATCGCACCTATCTTGTGGTATATCTCGAATAATTCTTTGCACTGGAGCGGAATCGGGACAAACCTTTCGTGCAAAATTAAAAATCCATCGATGTGAATATTCCTCGCTTTCATTGGATGAAGAGCGATTTCTCATGTTTCGAGCCACTTTCCATAATTTTTTCATTGACGTTTCTCGTGATAAACCTCCCACGAAATTTCGCCAATAAGCACGTTTTTTCCCTTTGATCAAGTTTTTAAATTGATTTTCAAGGTCCAAATACGTTTGAAAATTCTCAATGGTTCCACGTTTTCGAAAAGCTTTAAATGCGTTCGATTTATCCTGATAAAGCTTGGAACATTGGCTATCCCACCATGGATTGGGAAGCCTTCGACGAATAGTGGAGCCTGGGATGGATTTCGTTTGAGCGCGAACCGCGCTGTTATAGATCAAACGAGAAATGAAGTTATACTCCTCCAATGGAGGCAAACCATCTCTGGAATTGATGGCTAGAGCAATCGCGTCCGCATATTTTTTCCAGTCAATGTGTCTTGTGAGGTCATATGCCATGTTTATAGATTCAGAAGAATTCGACCTAATGGTGATGGAAATTTTGATTGGCAAGTGATCACTACCGTTGGGGTCCTGGATTACATTCCACTTGCAATCTAACGATAGTGAATTCGAGCAAAGCGAGAGGTCAAGAGCACTTGGGTTAGCAGGAGGTTTAGGTACACGTGTTGTTTCCCCAGTATTCAAAACGGTCATATTGAAGCTGTTACAAAGGTCATATATCAACGATGAACGATTGTCGTCGTACTGTTCCCCCCAGGCAGTTCCGTGAGAGTTGAAGTCTCCCAAGATCAATCGTGGCTCAGGAAGGAGTGAGCACATGTCAACAAGTTGCTTGCGGCTAACCGCAGCTCTCGGAGGCCAATACAAACTGACAATACAGAGGTCTTTGCCTCTGATGTTTGCATGACAAGCAACAGCTTCGATCCCTCCAATAGGTGGAAGGTCAATTCTAAAAAATGGGTGGCACTTATTAATCCCCAATAGTACCCCTCCGTATCTGTCATCGCGGTCCAAGCGTATTATATTAAAATCGTGGAAAGAGAGATCATTTTGAGAAGAGAGCCAGGTTTCGGATAGAGCAAAAACATCACAATTGAGTTTATGAATTAGAAATTTGAATGTATCCAATTTAGGCATAAGACTACGACAATTCCACTGTAAAACAGTGATATCTCCGACCTCTCTATTTAAATTAAACATCAAGAGAGATAATCATTGCAAGGAGGGGCCATGTTTGCATCAATTGCTGCAAAATTGTCTTTAGTACTGGAAGCATTGCGGTGACAATGTTTCTGATGGAGTCGGAAACATTAAAACACGTGAAGATTTGATCCACAAGGTCAGACAACTTTATAAATCCCGATTGGGAAGTTGAACTTGACGGAAAAACAGGGACAGTTGGGGTTTTTGATGTCCCCTCGAGTGCTGGGTCGATCGAAGGTGAACTATTACCACGGAGGCCAGGAGGGACCTGATTTTGCTTATCCGCTGCACTCGATTTTTTGGGCAAGCTAACAGGGGGTATCACCGGAGGGACTTGTCCTTGAACTTTGGGAGTGGTCACATTTTTGCGCCGGGGATTCCCTTGAGAAATAAACGGCGTGCCCCCGTTAGCTGTATCCGCTTCCATTTCGTCAACTGGCAACGTAGCGAAGACATTGTGTGTATTGATTGGTTGTTGTTCTTGAGCCAGTGGAGAAGCGCCCTTCAAAATTTCTGCGAAAGTGCGTTTAGAGCGTTCCCTCAAAGAGCGCTTCTGTTTCTCTCAGCGAGCCTTGTATGTTTCACAAGCTGAGAGCACGTGTGGGGATCCCCCGCAATATGGACACTTATGCTCAGTCGCACTGCAGGATTTCCCCTCATGTTGTTCTCCGCAAGTGGCACATCGTTCCTTATTGGCACAATAAGCAGCCGTGTGACCAACTGACTTGCACTTTAGACAAGTCATTGGCTTTGGAATAAAAAGTCGCACGGCTAACCTCAATTTATCCACCATCACGTAGTCAAGGAGAGCTGAACCAGCGAAGGTGACTCGAAACGAGTTGGACGGCGTAAATTTCTTTTCTTCTCCTTCATGGGAGACTGTTCCGAGCTGGCGGCAACCCAAGATCTTAACAGTCGTCGAGGGCAGTTTTTTAAAACGGCCGGTACCTTCACTCGTAATGTATTCGCACGTCAAGCCCGTTTCGGTTATCACACCCTCAATTTCGACTATGTGAGAGGGAATGTAGACCCGATACTCAATTGTAAAATGCTGATCGACAACAATCTTGTTTGCGTCTTTTCGATCATTCACGACAACTCGCAATTTGTTTGGTCTAACCTTCTAAATTTCCGAAACGGAGGTATACCTTGCCAGATCTTTCGCGATCTGCATGACTCTCAACGCCTTTCCATTTGGCTTAGGCCTGAAGAAAACAACCCAGGGACCAGTTCCGGGCGCATCTTCTGGATAGACCTTCACACGGGGAGTGGGAATAACAGGGGGGGGGGAAGGCGAGGACGGGGATTGAGAGTGGGAAGGCGAAGGTTGAGAAGGAGCGGGAAGAACAGAGGGAGAAGACGAGGTTGAAGGTAGAGTGGGATCGTTAAGGGCAGATGGGAGATTTGCTAGTTTTTTGGAGGGAGGCTTGGTAGGGTTAGCTGACTCGTCCCCAGAAGAAGTATCTTCCGTATTTGGAACACGTTTGAGTGACTTTTTTTTATCCGTTAGGAGGGAACTAGAGTCAGAGACCTCCATATCCGAAGGTCCCCCACTCTCTGCCATTTTAAATTTTCACTTATATTCTAAGTATTTTTTTAAACAATATTTCACAATAAAATAATTCACAAAAACAAAAAAAAAAAAAAACTTATAATTATTAAATATTTTCTCTCAGTATATTTAATGTTATTCACCTATGAACGCACTCCAGTGCAGATGAACGGGAGCGTGCTGAAAGCTCGTTGGTGGTGGGAATGTGCCTACGACACCACTACACACAGTCGTCGGTGAAAGCTTGCCCGCACTGTCACTGTTGGCACGATGACTCGGCGAAATCTCCAATGTCGGCGAAGCAGCGACAAAACAAAAACCAATGTTTGGCTTTCCGAGGATGAAAGCCTCTATCCACTTGCAGGCAGGGCACTTCACTTACTATCCAGATAGCGAAATGAACTCTTCAGCGGCAAAAAAACAACAATCACGCGGTAACCGATAACGGAACTTGGACGCGACTTTCCTTCGTCTGGTTACTTCGGGCAATCGGCGAAGAATGACACTTTTGTTTAGCTGCTTCCAAAATGTTGTACTGGAACTCTTCTAGTTTATTTGCCATTGAAATTCGTCGCCTCAATGTAGCATCACTTGCGTGATTTTTATATGTATTTAGTTGACATTGCTGTGCCAAATAGCACGTCTTAAATGTACTTTAAGAGGCAACCTCTAGAATACGCGTGATCCACAGTGTAAGTTGGAGAAAAATTCTTTGATGAAGCGACCAGTTCCTGTCAATATCGATCTCTTACATCATTCATAGATAACAAGAATCTATTTCATACAATCACAGATTGCTTTTTTAAACAAGAAGACATTATTTCTAGTGAATAACGAACGCTTTGCGTGTTCACGATGTGTGTTTATCGTAAAATCTTTTGATCGCACGGATAACACATTCGCAACAACATCTAGTGATATAATCGTGATACACATCTGTCCGCAGTTACCTGTATTATGACTACTCAAAAAGCAACATCCGAGCATTTCATTAGCCGACTTACACACACACACACTGTAAACAATAACGTTCCTTTGAGAATATCACGCAAAACTAATTATTCTCGACTAATATTTTGGTTTCACCTGTTTTGATGTTACGGTTACAGTAACGAACCTCATGAGTTATATAATAAAAAAAAACCAAAAAATGATAACAGGATTACAACTCGTTGATTAATATGAAATTAGCTGTGGACAGAGTTTTCGAAATATTGTGTACATTGAAAATAAACTGTGAATGTATTGAATCAATAGCTCGAACGAGTAGTTTCGGAGAAAACTCTGAAGTTTTTCTAATGGGAAAAACTTCACATGTGAAATTGTGAACAAACATTTTATTAGGCTACTGTGCCAGTGACCAGGTAAGGGGATCATATTCCAAACAAGTTGATTCGAAAATTGTGCATCCGAGTATGCAATAGCATTTCGGTACAATTTTGCCGAACTAACGAAAGGATTAGTTTCATGTTGCTTGAATGAAACAATTGTACATTTTCCTCCAGAAATATGTGGACGGTTTCTAATGCTGCCATGGTTCGATCTAGAGTCCCCGCACACTACCGACTTTTTTTCAGCCGATAGTTTGGTCGGGTTGGGTTGATAGTGCGCACACCGAGCCAACCAAACAGTCGGGTTGGTAAAGAGTGCGCACACTTGCCAATTGTCGGCCGAATATTCTCGAAAGACTGTATTTAGTTTGTGTTTGACAACGGAGAAGAGTACGGTGAAGGAAATTAAAAAAGAGATTCAGAGAGCATTGGGTGCGTCCCATTCTCAGTGATTCGCACGGCACGTATGTCGGATGCCGAAATTGAGAGCGAATTGAGAGCAAATTGAGAGCGAATTGAACTATCGTCCGATATACAATCGTCGTGTGTGCGTAGATCGATGCTAGCCAGTACTGATTAAACGGACGGCCGATAGTTGACCGACCGAATAGTTTGAATGCAATCGGGAACTTTTTTATCGGCCGGTACTGAATCGGTGTAGTGTGCGCATATGCATATCGCTCCATACTAATTAAGTCGACCGAACAATCTATCGGCCGACAAAAGTCTGCAGTCTGCGGGGGCTCTTATTGTTGGCGTGTCGAACGGGTAGTCTATCGTTTTTTTGGTTCTGATTTGAGAAAAATATATTGAAACGCATCGAACTAAACTGTTAACTGTAAACAGATGCTTCAATCGTAAGTTTCACTTCTCATCCACCAAATGATATCTCCCTGTTCGTTTGAAGACGCTACATGGATGATTTAATTAAACAGATTTGCCTTTTTTGTTTGAAATTATCGTCACAAAACATTCACCACCGAAAAAGGAGAAATTCTCAAACATTTCAGAACAGTCTTACTTAGACTTAGACTTACTAGGGTAACACGGGGTGATTTGGACCACCCCTTTATCTCAAAAACTACGGCTAAACTTGGATTTTCTATAATGTCATTTCCTTCTATTGTTGAACCATATGTACCTAAAGTAAAAAAACTTTGGTAAAACTTCACAAGTAGAGGGAAACGGTAGCAAAAATACAGCAAGTATTTTGAGCGTCAAAAATGTGAGTTTTCCGATCGTGGTTTCAAGGTTTTTCCAGGTGATTAAGCAAACTTTTCGTGTATTGTGCAGTACAGTTCTGTTCACCTACAGAAGAGGAACAATTTGATGCAGCGAAACTGTAAGTTTGATAACAATAAATGAAATTAACTACATTTTAATTTTTGCGTGTTGTGTGGGGTGACATGGACACGATTTTGTGAGGTGAATTGGTCCTACAGGTTTGAGGCTTTTCTTTGGTCTAATTGATCCCAGATGCCGCTGAATTACAAAAAGAGGATGGACAGACAACATTGGAAGAAGGAGGAGCTTGAAAGAGCAACGCAGACCATCGAGAACTGATATTCTTTGACCAAGCATCAAAAGTGTTTGAAAATCTCAACCAACAGTGAAAAGATTCATGCAGAATTCGAGATGGTGTCAATCCAACTTTTCTCGTCTGGAATCTGGTCAAGACACCTGGTATCGATCCCAAAACATTGTTACTGATTGTAACATTATCCCAAAATACTTTATATAAACATAAGTATATTTTTTTCGATGAAACACACACTGGACCAAATCACCCCACAGATGGTCCAAATCACCCCGCATCAAATTTTAATGTCTAAAAATCATCTCTTTTATTTTAGGATATATTTGGTAGTTCAAAGCTTGATATTATGATTAAACATTATTGATTGAGAGAAAACAACTGTAGCTTAGAATACAATGTGACATTTTTTATTTAGACCGTTAGAGGTTTGGAAATATTAGGCGATTTGCTTAGGGGGCCCTAATTCCCCCCTTTTCCCCTACTGATGTAAAAAGAACAAAGCGTACATATTACAAAAGAGGCAAACATTTAATGGACAACTGAACTCTTCCGTAATTTTTGAAATTCACACTCTATTTATTGAAATTACAACTTTATATATAATCCACAAACTATTAATTTTACATTTAATCTAACAAGTTAATAAGTAACTGTGGATATTGATAGTTTTTTACTTGATTTAGCTGGTTCTTTCAACGCAGCTTGGGTCGCCTGTTGAGGGATCTCTGGGGAAACTTCGAACAATAACTCGATACACGGAACACGGAACAAAATAGTGGAAAAGCACAATTACAACACTTTTTATCGTCGGCGGAAAACAAGACTAGCTACGTAAAACCTAACAAACAAAGGACACCGCGGTTTGGATGGCCACACAATTCACGCTTAAGAAATAAATTGATTTTTATACAAATATTTTTTTTGTTTTATTACAAATTTTGGTTTTTTTTATGGCTCGAGCTCACCGGTTTCGTTGCGGCCGTTCACTGCGTTGGTCGACTTCCGGTTCTTCTTCGAGGGCTGGAACAGGCGATGGCGGGAACGGGACGGCTTCGGCAGGACTCAGGGACGGTCACACGACGATGGGGGATCAAACTTATTTCTCACGTCGCACGGCCGGATGTGACGATGGCCGGCGACACTAGTCGGTCAGAGAGTTGAGACGGCTTGTAATTTTTTCACACACGGTTCCGGAACCACTTTTTAAGAGCCTAGCAAAATTGCTATGCTAGCTCACGAGCACGGATAACCGGATCCCTTTTAGGTGGCGGGATTCTTTTAAAGTTTCAGCAGCGATAACAACTGCGTCCGTGCTGTTCCAAATCTTCGCGAAGACTCCCGGATCCTCGCTAATTTCCTCCTCTCAACGCTTTTCTTTCCTTTTTAAATTCTTTGCTCGTCTTTTGAAATTCTTTCAACCTATTGAAGCTCTCGACCCTATTCAGGTTCCCTGGTATTTTTCCACTAAGGGTCGTTTCCAATTCATACACCGAGCCGTCCCCCTTTCGATGCGATGACAGAGAAGGCGTCGACTACTCTGACAATACAAACACAACTTAATACTATTGGTTTCGGTTGGTGTCACGACTAATAAATAAACATTTAAGGCAGCATGCTATACCTGGACAATTAAACCTAGCACTTGCTTTCCGCATATAAATGAATAAATAAACAATGAACTGAATAAACCAAACACGCAATTGTAAATAAACTTTGAATGTATAAATAAATAAATAATTGAATAAATAGATGAATAAATAAATAAATAAATAAATAAATAAATAAATAAATAAATAAATAAATAAATAGATAACTAAATAAATAAGTAAATAAATATATAAATAAGTAAATAAATACAAAAAAAACTAACTAACGAAAAAATAATCTATTGTGAAACACCAACCTGGGGGTCTGCGATTAACTGTTTATTTGGTTTATTGCAATAATTGGACTCATACGTCATCTTTTCTACGACAGTTAATCACCGACTCCCAATACTACTTTTTTTTTATTGTCATATGAGAAATAACATTAAGTCAAACACAAGATGTGGACATGAACTGTAAATTTCTCAAATGACAAGACAGCACAAACAAATATTTTACAAAATGTATTCACAATGTTGCTGAGGTCCAAACAGACGGTTGGCCTTCCCACCAAATTTTGCATTGTAACCCAACGTTTGGTTACAACATGAACTGTTTGGGGCTTCGAAAAGTTCTTTAATTTCTATATAGGGGGGTCAATCTACGAAATTGAAAATGAGGCATGTAACGATTCAGTAAGGAATTCCAAACATATTACACAAAATCGTTTTTGCGATTTATTTTATGTTGTTTATCATTAGACAGGAAATTTATCCAGCATTTTCTTCTGCTTAATACGTGAACAGTGAATATAGTGAAAAAAGTTTACAATTTGACGATTCAAATGGGTATGTTATTTTAATTCTAATAGCCACTCATTTTCCCCCACAACGCAACGAGCAATCTTTTTGCCTACAATTTGGGCGTTAGCTTACAATGTGAGTAGATGCGTATTATGAGCTATTCTCCATTCGCCGATAATAGGCATTTATTAGTTGACAAAATCAATGAAAAAATGATCGCGGAGATGATCTTGGATGGTTTTGCTCTATTCTCTCCAAAGATTTGATGAGATACTATGATATTTTATGATACTTTTTTATCCATACTTTATTTCTGTGGTTATAGATTTATTAGACTTTGGTTTATATCTAACCTATTTAAACTTGTGTACAAAAATGCACTGAATAATAATGACTCCTTGTCCACTTCTGCATAATCTATATAAATAAAAATGTAAGGCAAAATCTGTTGGTAAGCGAAAAACCCGAAGAAGGGATGGTCCGATTCTAGTCTCCTGTATTTTTTTTGTATTCGTCTCTTCCCGTAGATCAGTATAGTGGAGAGAAAAATCGGAAAATTTTCGGAAAATCTTGAAGGAAGGTCGGAAAATTCGGAAAATTGAATTCTCACATATTCGAAAACTACATCATAATAAGCGATGTTAGTCCATTCGATGTTTGCGCTATCGAAATTGATCTTTGTTCGTAAGTGGATTTTCAGGCGATATAACGCATTTTCATATCTTATACCTATATAAATAAAAATGTAAGGCAAAAAATCTGTTGGTAAGCGCAAAATCCGAGGAAGGAATGCTTCAATTTGAGTCATCTATATTTTCGTAGATCAATATAGCGGAGAGAAAAATCGGAAAATTGAATTCCCATATGTTCTACAATTAGCTGAGCGTTGTTAGTCCATTTGATGTTGGCGCTAACGTAATTGATTTTGGTTCGAAAGTGGAAAAGGATTTTCAGACGGAATAACGCATTCCTATATCTTCTATCTATATAAACAAAAATAGATGACCAAATGTTGGTGTTGGTGTGCCCTAAACCCGAGGAAGGAATGGTCCGATTTGAGCTGTCTTTGTTTTGTAATATTCTCTGTATCAAACATGTATTCCATGCAACGGAGAAACATGTTTTTTCCAAATGTTTAATGAATCTTGAACGAGAATTGTGTCTGAAAATAATTTTATATTATAAGGATGAATTTTTGCAGAAGTACTAGGCAATTTACAGTAAAAGGAAATTGTAAAAAGTCAAAGGGTAATCAATCAACGAAGAGTTCAGTGATTGGACTCACTAACGTTCACTTGAAAAGAAAACGTGGATGTATTCAAATCAAAAAATCTATTCTGGGCGGGACGAAGTTCGTCGGGTCAGCTAGTTAAATAAATAAAAAAAGGGGGAACGGGGTAATTGCTTTAATGATATTTTGTGCACATTTTTGAACATCGTTATAAAAAAATCGAGTCGAGTTCTTCGTGTCCATGTTAGAATGTGATTCCGGATTCTACCTCATCCTACCCGTTTAAACTATATGAGTTTATATGAGAAACTGTTTTTCCAGAACCTCCATTTAATGTACCAAAAGACTGAAAATACAGATTTCTGAACAATGAAAAAACTGAAATTCAAATGCAATTACTACAAACAATTACAGTCCTACGTCAAGCTCCCGTCCGTGCCCCTCGGTCCAGACCCATTTACTTTTTTTCTGCTTTTAGTAAAATGAATCAATACATTATTCTAAGTATTGACCATCGCTAGCCACTACCTTTTCCCATCTTTTTGACAATTTACGGATTCCGTCGCGGAAGAAGCGTTCATCTTTTGAAGCCAAGAATGGATCCAGCCAATTTTCGATGCCCTATTCTGTATTAAGGGCGTATCCTATTCAAAGAGTTCTGCATTGATCGAAACAAACAGTAGCCGAAAGGGGCAAGGTCTGGGGTCTAAGGCGGGTGAACCAGTGTTTCCCATCCGCTATTTTTTAAATAGGTTTTAACTCGAACAGCAACACGAGACCGAGAGTTGTCATGAGGGAATATTATCGACGTTTTTCGGCAATAGCTCGCTGCAAACGAATCAAATGTTGCCAGTAGAAGTCTCCATTGATCGTTCGATCAGGATTCAGCAACTCACACTGGATCACACCCTCTCGATCCCACTAAATGCAGAGCAATACGTTGGCACCGTGGATATTCGACTTGGCGTTGATGTTCTTGAATGGCCGGGCTTTACATACCGTTCTGAATCATATTTCGGACACTTAAGGCATTTGATGCAGAAAACAGATTTAAACTTCATGCACATGTATTATTTGGCTGATATTTTCAATAAATTAGTTCAATATGCTTTAAAGCTTTCTACTAGGGAACCTATTTGATTGGAAGAATCAAAATTTTTTCGATATATACTGTTTTTGATTGAAGTGAATAATAAATTTATTCAAAAAAATCAAATTACGAACAGAGTGAATTGCAATTTCGGACACTCTGTTTGCAAAACGGTTTTCTTGTGATTTAAAGCTTAATTTATATTTCTATACAATCACTAATGCAATAAAATGTTGAAACATGCGAAAATAACAACAACTTGCCCTGTCTAAAAGTGTTCTGCAACCTTCCATGTACACACAAATGTTTAAAAAATTGTCTACAACCATTGATGGCTTGTAAACTTGTAATAGAACGATTACCACTTGTTTTTTTTTTAAATAACTTGAATTAGTTTTCAACAACCTCCTTTGAGATATTTGCAAGCATTTACCACTTCCTCTATTTTCCCCTAAAATGTTTGACGCTTACTAATGTTTCTATATGTTGAGACTTCATGGTTTAAAATACCGTAATGGCTATACTACCTGAATGATAATTATATATTTTAATTCAAGTTTTTTGTTGTTCAAAGTAATGAAATAATTCAAGGTTATTCACCAAAAAGTGAAGGAAAACCCGCTTGAATCTTGAGTGATCTTCACTTTTGTTACATAGTTTAATCTATTTGTCATTATAATTTTGTACCTTTTCAAGTTCTTCAAGCTTATTTTTCTGCTTCATTCGCTCTTCTTGCTTTCTCAACTTAGCTAATGTTTGGATTTTTTCCGTTTCAACTCGGAATCCTTTCCTCAAGTTTTTGGCGTTTCGTCAATTCAATCAGCTTCTTCACAGGTTCTACTTCGTTATGCAACATATCGCAAGATTCGCTTGTGGCCACTGCAGGAGTAACGTGAGGCTTGCTTTTACCGTAAGTTGATGAGTTACCAGGATAAATGGCAGCATAGGGAGGATTCAACGTTAGAAGTTCATCCAGTTACACATTGTCCACTAATTATTCAACTTCCCCCATATCTATCTGCTGGTCTGTAGTTGAAAAACATTCTCATAATACTCATATAAAATGATAGTTATACTACAGAATCAATTGTGATATTAGTTTTATGGTCATATCATCAGGGCATTAATCAATTCAAGATGTTATGTTGGGGAAAAAGTAATCCATTATTTTTGGGTGAAATTCAAAACTATTTTTAATATGCTTCGGATTGTCTGATTTGGGTCAAATATACACCGTTTTGTTGGAAAATTTGTTGCCATTCTGAAGGTATGAAGGTTTCACAATCTTCTCTTGTTTTCAATTTCTTATCACTTTCTTATCAATTTTCCAATGCGATAAAAAGGTGATAATCGTTTGGTGCCAGGTCCGAACTATATGGTGGATGCATTAAAATATCCCGATCAAGCTCTCGGAATTGTGTGGCTTTGCGTTATCCTGGTGTAAGACAACATCTCTTCTGTTGGCCAATTCTGAACGTTTCTGATCAATCCCTTCAAACGACCCATTTGTTGACCGTAGAGATCATATTTTAGTGTATTGCACTGGAAAAAAAATAGAAAAAAAATTTGAAAAAATATTAAGAAAAAAGTTACAAAAAAAATATTTTAAAATAAATTAAATTGCACGTTTTTACTGTTGCAGTATCGGCTCCATAAACATAAATCACAATTTCAGCGGCCTGGCTTGCATTTTTGCATTTATAAAAAGTGTAAAATGTATCGAATTATCTCTTTGTTGACCACCATCGTTAACCCCCCTTTAACCCACAATTGAATGGAACAAACAAAAAACAGCGAAAAAATTTTTTTAGTGTGAAATGCCACCTTTATAACGGGCCTAAAATTGAAATTGTATAATTGATATTACGCGAGATATCGATCACTAAAGTCAGCAAACGAGAAAATAATGGATAACTTTTTCCCCAGCCTAATATTAATAAAAAATGTCCGAAAGATGATTCAGAACGGTACGATTTTTTACATTTTGGATTGTCGTAGTGAATCCTTTTTTGTCCTCGGTAACGATTCGATGCAAGAAAGACTTCCTTTTGTCAAATTTGGAACATACAAAACCGCCGTTTGACAACTCTCGCTTTTAATACCTATGGAATGTATCCTACAGTTTTGACTCGTTTAAAAATATCTTGTCAAATTACTCTCAATGTAATCTGTTTTGCTTTTTTAAGGAGCTACCTTCAGTTTTTCATTTTTTTTTCAGCTACCTCAGTTTTTAAAAGTGTCATTAAGAAGAAGTGCCACAGAGAGATATACTAATATGGCGCGAATAATTATTCTTGGATGTTGATAGAAACCAAAAAGAATCTCAAAATATGGTCTATATCGACAATAATCTAGACATGTTCAAAACATTGTAAGTATTGCATTATTCTAACAAGGGGATTTACTTGTACACGAATTAAATTTTATATTTCAAAAAATAGTTTTCAAGATGGCTAAATACTTTGAGCAAAGATCATAAGTTTTTTAAATAGAAAATTATTTAGAGTTTGTGAAAGTCCACGGCTATGGAGCATTTCGATACACCAACTTACATGAAAATAGGAGTTGCCCAATGAGGTACATATAGAGATGGAGCAGTAGGCGAAGTATATCTGTAATGGCAAGCAAAATATCGTGTCGTAATTATTTGCATTCAAATGGTATGTAAATAATGCCGTGACTTAACTCGCGGTTTAAAAAAAACTTTTATTTAATTTCTAATTACCCTTTTTATTCGTTTATAACACTTTACATTCGGTTCATAAACCTTTATGCCCGTATTCAACTCGGCTACGCTCAAGACTAAATTCTATAGTCGTATTACAAGGCTTAAATAGACTACATCTGCTGATCTCATTATTTCCGTCGGTGGTTCGAACCTGATCGAACCTTTGTTCGCGTCGTTCGATTGATTTCCGCGGCGTCGGCAAATGTTGGTTTACACGCGCGGTGTAACTTTGACGCCTCTGTCTGTTGCTATGGGTCTCGGCTGGGCTTTTGCTGACGTCTTGACTTCTGGGACGCCTTGGTCGGTCGGTTGTGGTGTAACGCCTCCCCCCTTAGATTCTCGTCCGTCCTCGGACGATCTTTCGAAAAGGATGAGACTCGGTAATGGTCCAAATTCTCCTTTTCCAATGGTTTGTTTAAGTTCCGTGGTGGTTCCAACATGGCTTCGAATTTCCAGAGTTGCTCTTTCCTTCGCTTTGAATCTTCTGTCGATGATATAAATGGTAAAAGAACAGATAATGATTAGCATGAGGAGGACTCCTCCTCCGATGGTTGTTGTCCTTTTTGAACGATGCAGGTCTAACTTTATGTCCTGCAGACTGTTAAGGTTTTCCAATTTGAGGTGGTTGATTTCATTATTCTCCTCTGTATAGTTTAATTGTATCAACTTATTTCCGTATATTGGGAGAAGGTATTCTTCACTATTTCCAAAAGTTACTTGGTTATTGAAGGTGATGTTCATCACTTTGATTGTACAGTTGTTTGTTTCGATGATTGTCGGGGTGTTGATCAGTCTGGAATTGTTGCATGAATCAGAGATCAATACATTTTTGTTTGTGTCAACAAGTATGACTCCTTTCTTAATTTCTTCGACACGGATGGGTTGTCTGACGGGTTTTATGATACATTTTGGTGTTTGGTGATTCAGAAGGTTATAGATGCAATCATCTTCGAGAAGGGTTGTAGCTTCGCAAATGTCGCAAAGTTCGCTTTGTCTGTAAATGATGTCTCCATGCTTTGCCACCAGTTTTACGTCTGTGCTGATTCGTGTACTGTTTATGTTGAGCGTCTGAATGTTGATCAGGTCGAACTCGTTGTCCCCGAGGATGGGTATTTTCACCAGTATTATAATTTCACCTTGGCTTACAATAACGCTTCCTGAGCTGTACTGGAATATTTGATCTAAATAGTCTAGCTTTAGCTTTTGAGCATTGAGTCTGTTGAAAATGTACTTCTTCTCTTCAAATGAAAATAAATTTCTGTTTAAAATGTTGAGTTTAGCAAACTCGATTTGTTCTTCAATATTTCCGAGAATCTGAATTATAGAGTCAAGGTTTACAATCATGTTGATATATTCCAAATCTGCTCTGGTTACCAAAGAATTGTTCCTCTGTTCCACAATCTGTTTATTGATCTTTTTGAGTACGTCTGTTATGTTATTAATTTTGTTTTGTATTTTTTCGTTAATGATTATTTGTCTTGATATAGATTTCGATAGTAAATTTTCCTGTTTCTCTAAAGTTCCCAAACTATGGTTTATAATTTCTAAATCGTCATTATCAGGGTTTCCTGCTATTAATTTTATTGCTGTTCCTAATGCGTTTACTAATGCTCTTTTACTTCTGTGGGAATACAAGCTCATCAATTTACCTTTTGAGTTTTGTATTTTGAAATCTAAAGTACTTCTTAAGTGGTCTATAACTTTAATATTTCCTGCGATTTTTTCAATGTAATTGATATTATGTTCGATAGAGTGGATATTAATCTTTTGGATAATTCTCTCGAATCCTATCCTAATCCTGACTTGTTTTAATTTTATGGCAATTATACCATTGTTGTGAGATAGATCTTTAAGTTTTGTGCAATTTATTATGACGATGCATGAAAATCTGCAACGAGAGTTAAATAATTGATTTATCGGTTATTTCTTTATTCTATTTTTGTGGATTTTAATATTATTGACGTCTTCAAATGTTAGTTCGTTGTTGTGTTTAATCGTTGTTATTTTAAACGGATCTTTGTCCTTTGTTAAACGTTGAGAGTTTTTTATGTATTTAATTTCGCCTGGTTGAAGATCTTCAGGTTTTTCGTTATTCATATTTTGTTGTTCGTATTTATCTTTTCGTCTATTTAGTTCGATTTTAACTGCAGATTGCAGGTTTTTAGATTTTTCGGATATTTCTTCCATATTCGTAGATCCAGAGTTATTAAAAATCAAATTTCGCGGTTGGGTTTTTATTACTGAGTGGAAACTATTATTGTAAATGTCGATGGCGATATTTACTTGCTCGTTTAATGTTAAATCTTTAAATTTTGCTTTGTTTGTGCGGAAGGTTTCAATTAAAGTGGAGTGGAAACGTTCCACGATACCATTTGAATTGGATCCACTTGCGAGGTGTATCTCTATATTGAGATCATTTAGGAATCCCATAAAGTCTATGGACCTGAAAGATGGCTCTTGGTCACTCACTATAGTTTGAGGTCTTCCAAAATTTCGAATGTGTTCGGTTATTGCGGTTTTGATATCAACTATTGTTCTTGTGCTTAATGGAATCGCGTTTGCAAATTTTGAAAATGAATCAACTATGGTGAGCCACTTTTGACCTTTTAGGAAGAAAATGTCAATGTGGACTCTGTCGAAAGGTTTCTGTCCAAATGTGCTTTTTCTAATTAGTTTGGGTGGATTTCTGTCATATTTGGCTTTTTTGCAAATATCACAGGAATCGACATAAATTTTGACCTTTCGATCGAGTTGCGGGAAAAAGTGTGTTTGTAGAATCTGGTTCCGGTTTTCTTTGATTCCTCTGTGTCCGTATTGGTGAATTCTTCTTATGATCTCGTCTTGCTCGACTTCCATTCTGATGTCCTCCAACATGGTCTCTGAAATAAATACTTTGTAAATAATATTTGAGGAAAAATGTTTTTTATACGTCTCCTGCACTAGTTGTGCTAATGAGATAGGTACTTTTATACAACTCAAACCCTTCGGATTCAGGGTCCGTTTCAACGTTTCAACTATGTCTTCTTCGGTGTATGTTCTTTTTACTATTGTGTGTCTGTGATATTTTGGAAAAATTTGTTCGTAGGCTGCAAGTTCTACATTTCCTATTTTGAATATGACTTGTGTCCGAAAAACGTTGATAGGTTTCTCAGTATACCGAATAAAGTAGTCATCACTCGTATCCGCTGAGTGTACTGTCGTTCCGTCACTTTCGTCGTCTGAAGGTTCGTTTCCTCGCTCAGAAGGTTCAACATTTAGGGAAAGCGATGATTGCGAGTGTGCGTTCAGGTGTTTTTCTATGTTTACGCGCGACAGCGCGTCGGCGACAACGTTTTGTTTTCCCGGTTTGTAGATTAGTTCGTAATCGAATTCCTCTAAAGCCAGCTTTCCTCTAATTATTCTGTGGTTAGCGTTCGTGAAAGAAAATGTTAGTGGTTGGTGGTCGGTGAACATTTTAAACTTTCTACCATAGAGGTATGGTCTGAAATGTTTCACTGCCCATACTATCGCGAGAAACTCCTTTTCGGTAGTGGAATATCGTTCTTCCGTTTTATTCAAAGTACGTGAGGCGTATGCGATGGGTCGGTCGTTACCTGCTGGCCCTTGTGACAACACTGCACCAATAGCGTGGTCACTCGCATCCGTTGTTAGTGAAAATTCTTTGCTAAAATCAGGGTAAATTAATACCGGGTCGATCGTCAGGAGTTGCTTACACTTTTCGAAGCATGTTACTACTTCTGGTGTAATTTCGAATTCAATATCCTTTCGGAGAAGTGCTGTTAACGGCTTTACAATTTTTGCGAAATCCTTAATAAATCGCCTGTAGTAGCCAAGCATTCCTAGGAATTGTCTCACTTCTTTTTCGCTTTTAGGTATTGGCCATTGCCTTATTGCATCAATTTTGTCGCTGTTTGGTCGTACTCCCTCTTCAGAGACTGTATGACCTAAAAATTGCGTTTCTTTCCTAAAGAACTCGCATTTGTCCAGCTGAATTTTTAGTCTTGCTTCTTTCAATTTTGCGAAGACTTGCGACAAATTTTTCAAGTGCTCTTGAAGCGAGCTGGAGAAGATGATGATATCGTCCATATAGACGAAACAACATACTCCTACTAAATCTCTCAGAATGCAATCCATGACTCTTTGAAAAGTCGCTGGGGCATTCTTCAAGCCAAATGGCATACGAGTAAACTCATATTTGCCACCGTTTACGGAAAAAGCAGTTTTTTCTGTATCTTCCTCCGCTAATTGAATTTGGTGGAAGCCAGAAACTAAATCGATTGTTGAAAAATATTTCGCCTTTCCTAATTTATCCAGAATATCCGTAATTTCTGGTATAGGGTATTTGTCATTAATTGTTTTCTCGTTTAGTTTTCGGTAATCGATCACTAAACGGAATTTTTTTCGTCCAGATGCATCGGACTTTTTAGGAACCACCCACACAGGTGACGTGTAAGGCGAGATTGACTCTTTTATGATTCCGTCTTTCAGCATCTTTTTAACTTGCTCCTGCACCTCGCTTTCGTACACGTAGGGGTACTTATACGATTTGGAGTGTATCGGAATACTGTCCACGGTGCGTATTTTATGTTTAATTTTATGGGTGAATGATAACTTATCACTTTCCACATATAAAACGTCGTTGTATTTCCTGATCAATTTCCTGAGGGTATATTTCTCCTCCTCATTCATATGATCGTCTCTTATGGTGTAATTTTCAGAGTCAACCTTTTTCGGTAGCTCTGTCAGCTCGAATGGGTCAACCTCTGTATCCAAGTCATTGCAAAGCTTGATCTCGTTCGAATTGATTTCCATCGATTTTTTTGTATAATTTTGCACTGCTACAAAGGCTGTGTTATTAGCACTTCTGTAGAGGCCTGGCAAGATAGAAAATTTTCCGTGAGGCTTTTCTTCCTCTATAAGAAAATCTCCATTTTTCTTGGTTTTCAATTTTATGAACTGATATTCTTGTTCATTTAAATTGATTTTATGTTTCTCGGGAAATCTCTTTTTCATTGCGAAAGTTTTTCTCCCGATCTTCAATGTATTTTTACTGACGTCGATTTTAGCATTTAAATTTCTCAATGACTCGTATCCGATGAGTCCATCGAAAAATTTATGAAATTTGAAAATGAAAAATTTCAGTTTTTTATTTATAAGAAATGGGTCGAAGGAAGCGGATTTATCGATTGTAAAGGTTCCCTTAATGTTGGTTACTTTTGAAATCGGTTCTGTTTTGCAGTTTTCTATGTTTACATGCTCGGGTGATATGTAATTTTTGTTCGCTCCTGTGTCGATCAAAAATTTCATCTCGCCTTTGGATGTTGCAATGGTGATGTAGGGAATAAAGTTATTATCGTTCATTATTTTTCTTTTTGTAGCGCCTCGGCCACGTGAAAATTTAGTTCATCGTTGACGAAATAATCGTCATCTTCCGAATCGAGGACGGATTCGTCCAGCTGTTCCGAAGTGTCAGGTTCTGTTTGATGATTTTTGCTGTGTTCTGCTGTTTCGTGGCTGTTAACCTCTGCCCGCGATTTCGCTGTCCTCATCGAGACATCGTCATCTGGCGGTGGAGCTCTAGCTTTGAATTTCGCAGACCCGTATGGTTTTTGATTATGCAAGTTATTGTTAGAATTTGAGGTGGATGGCTTCGCGTTAAAGTGATTGCCATTACTATTGGGGTTGGGAGACGGTTTCGAATTATGTGAACCGTTACTATTGTTGGATCTGATATTTTTATTTGTGTCAGATGGTTTTTGGTTTAACTTCTGCCTATATGCAGCGTTGGCATATTGTATGGTGATTGCATACGCTTCCTCCAGACTTTTAGGTCTGTAGCTTCGCACGTGCATAGACAATTCCTCTGTGAGCCCATCTATGAATCTAGTGAGAGTCATAAGGCTCACTAGATTATTTATTGCTCTTGTAGAGTTGTTATAATCATCCATTGTCGCTGCTGTGGATTTAATAGCAGTGTCTATGGTTTTGATTCGGTTGTAGTATTCAGTGATGGATTTTTTTCCTTGGTTTATATAAAACAACGATTGGATATGAGATGTCAAATCTCTCCTATCGCCGTATGAATTTAGAATAATTTCTTTGATTTCTGCCCAACTGTTCGGGTTGCCGGCAGCAATCAAAATTTCTTTGGCCTCTCCCACGATTTTATTCTTTACCGCTCTGACCAATTGGCTGTAGACCGGATCATCTCTGTATCTTTCAAAAAGATGCAGGGTGTTTTCGGCGTCTTCAAGCCATGCGTTTGTTTCCCGTTTGTTTCCGGAGAATGTTGGTAAATTCTTAATAGGATCCGGAGTTCTAAACTGCATAAACGGATCCTCCGCTTTTGCTTTAAGTGTTCTCAATTGCCCAATCAGTTCGTTCTGATTGTGAGTTAGGCTCCTTATGTGTTGGAGTAACCCTTGAATTGTTATTTCTTGTTGCGGAATTGGTGCATGATCATCCAATTCCGGGGCCAGAAGTTCCGGAGAAATCATTTGCTCCCGCTCGGCCATTTTAATAAATTTGTTTTTTCAAAAGAGTTTGTTCTTTTTTTTTTTTGGCAGACTTATCTCACTTCTTAACTAGGCGAACCTAGCCAGAATTTTCACCTGCCCCCGGGCTTCTGAATGCCAAAGGGGGACTAGGCTCTGCGGAATGCACATATCTGCATGCTCATGCTGTTTCAGTCCTGACCGAGAAATTGTCGGACAATCGCGCAGGTGCTAAGGATGACCGACTTTTGGATGCCGGCCAATTCCTTCTCCATGTTCAACACCTTTAGCGCTTCCAGAAGTGTCTTCGGGACAATTCCAGTTCCAGAGAGAACGACTGGAACAATTCTTGGGACCTCCCTTAGCCCCCACAGTTCCTTGAGCTCCACGGCCAATGGTCGGTACTTGCAGATTTTGCGACCGTGGGTCTCCTCCAGATTCTGGTTCAGTGGAATAGCGACATCGATGATGGTGACTTTGCGGTCGCTCTTGTCGTAAACCATTATATCTGGGCGGTTGTGGTGGATCGAGAGGTCGGTCAGAACAGTGCGATCCCAGTACAGCTTGAAACGGTCATTTTCCAGGACAGGTGCAGGCAGGTACCGGTAGTTTGGTACGTTGTCTTCCAGTAGAGCACATTGGAGCGCCAGTTGTCGATGAACAATACGGGCCACGTTGTTGTGGCGCTCGGTGTAGGCTGCGTTGGCCAAAACGGGACAGCCTCCCATAATGTGCTCTATGTTTTCACCTGGTTGATGGCACATCCGGCAAATGTCATCAACGTCTTGATGCCAGACGTACCGCCTGCAGTTTCTCGTCGGCATTATCCTGTCCTGGATGGCTATCATGTCGGCTTCTACTACTGAAGAGAGTTCACCACGCGTTAGCCACAGATTAGATGCGGCCTTGTCGACGTGTGGCCGGTCCAGTTGATGGGGGTGGGCACCATGCACTGCCTTCTGCTTCCAAGCTGCAATCTTCTCCTCCACTGTCTGCAGATTGCAGTTGAGTTGGTACTCCGCTTGCGCCAAGTGCAGAGCGCTGTATCCTCTGTCGGCGGCGCAGATAGCCCGGTATAGCGCGTTTTGGTTGGCGCGTTCTGCGAAGTACTCGCGCAGTTGTCGTACCTGGGCAACACACAGTGCAGATATGTCGACTATTCCAAGTCCCCCTTCTTTGCGTGGCAGTGAAACTCTCTCCAGTGCCGATTGAGGATGGTGCATTCCGGCCTCTTTGAATGCTTTCCTCATCCTCCTCTCAAGGTCCTCTAGGTCAGTTTTGCTCCATTTGACTACACCAAAACTGAAGGTCAGCAGGGGAACCGCGAATGTGTTGATCGCGCGTACCTTGTTCCCCGCGTTGAGGAAAGTCCTCAGGACACAGTTCACTCGACTCAAGAACTTGTCTCGCAGCTCCGTCTTGATGTCGGAGTGGCGAATCCCGGTGAGCTGTCGGAATCCAAGATATTTATAGGATTCGCCACGAACCATGTCTCTTATGAACTCGCCGTCATAGACCTCGTAACCTCCGGATTCGGTAAGCTGCCCTTTCAGCAGATGGACACAGCGGCACTTGTCGAGGCCGAACTCCATGCAGATGTCCCTGCTTATGTCTTCGACAACCCGGATAGCTACACCTAGACGCTGACGTGAATCAGCGTAGACCTTGAGATCATCCATGTAGAAGGTATGGGTCACTTCTTCGTGGGCGCCGTCGCCATACCTTATTTTATAGCCATGACCGTTTCTATTGAGCGTCCTACTGAGGGGGTTCAGTGCCAGACAAAACCAAAGCGGGCTGAAAGAGTCGCCTTGGAATATCCCCCTCTTTATCTGCAGCGTTCTAGACTGCAACACATTTTCCCCATCACTGAGGTGCAGAGACGTGCTCCACTGCCTCATCGCATGCTGCAGGAACCTAACGACGACGGGATCAATCTTGTATAGCTCCAATACCCGGACGAGAAACGAGTGAGGTATGGAGTCATAAGCCTTCCTGTAATCGATGTAGGCCATACTTAGGTTCCGCTGGTTATATACCGCCTGGCCGACTATGGCTGCGTCGATGATGGCCTGGTCTTTGCAGCCATGCGTATTTTTCCTGCATCCTTTCTGCTCTTCTGCGATGATATGGTGTTGTTCGCAGTGGGTAGAAACTTTGGCGGTTATGATGCTGCTTAATATCTTGTACAGACTCGATAGGCACGTTATCGGCCTGTACTTTGATGGGTTCAATGTGTTGCTGTCTTTCGGGAGGAGGAATGTGACGCCACGGGTGGCGAATTCAGGGAGGTTGTGTGGGTCACGTAGCACCTTGTTGAAGCACTCAGCTATCTTTTGATGTGCGACGGTCAGCTTCTTGTGCCAGAAGTTCTGAACACCATCGGGGCCCGGTGCTGCCCAGTTCCTCAGGTACCGCGAGGCTTCGCGGACATCGTTCTCTTCGACGATGATAGCTGGCATCTCTCCAATTTCACCACAACTCTCCTCCTCCCGTCTTAACCACATTTGCCCGTCGCGATGTTGTACTGGGGTCTCCCAAATACCAGCCCAGAAGTTCGTCACATCGCTAATATCTGGCAAACCTTCGCGGTAGTCGGGCTTCTCGTCGCTAATGTGGTCGTAGAACGCTTTTTCGTTATCTCTGAACATCCGATTTTGTTCCTGGCGCTTTGCAGAGTCAGAGTAACGTTTCAGCCGTTTAGTTAGGACGCTCAATTGCTGTACCAGTGTGTCGAGTTTTTCCGTCAGCTGGTGAGCTCCCAGCTGGCGAAGTTCAGTAGGCCGCACGATCACAGCAACTTGGCGACATAATTTCGCCGATCTGTTGCCTCTTTTGTACGCCATCAGTCTTCCAATTGCGGCGCGCTTGTTTAGGATCCGTTGCTCCAATCTCCTTCGCCATGGAGGCTCACGCCTTTCACGGAGATGTTGGAGCAGTCCGCCTCTTGGCCTAATACGGTATCCTAAACTTTTGGCGGTCGCCACAGCAGCACAGTAAACTTTCAGTTGCAGCTCCTCCATGTTCTCAGCATCAACCAAGTGCAGCGGAAGAATGTGCTCGTTCATGAGCTTTACTGCACTTGTCAGCCTGCGGGAATGCTGCAACTTCGGGATCCTGGGGCGCGACAATGGGTCTGTGTCGCGGAACTGTGAGATCGCCTCGTCGTAGTGGAAGACCAGATCGCGTAGTAGTTGTTGATCTGGCTGTGGGTCTTCCGGCTCATGGGGTTGTTGTACTGTGGCCTCCACTGGTGCTGATTCGCGTGCCCCACTCGCGAATGAATTGCTCAGCCGTACTGAACTTCGTCTCGACACATCGCTTGCTCTGTTGTTCCTGGAGCTTATTTCTCTCTGCACCTGCTGCTTGATCTCGTCGATTTGCGTTTGGGAGAGCATGTTGTTGCGTACTATCGCTCTACGCCTCGCGTTCATCGCGTTCTGATCAAGCCTCCCGACGAACTCTGGATACGCTTCCTCGAACATTGTTAGAATTCGAGGGCGACCGCTCATGTCCGTCTCCAAAGCAGTGCAGATGTAATAGGCGCGGATCACGAATTCGTTCATTTCGTGTGTCCACATGATCCGGCGCCTAGTGGTACCCACGAGTGTGGACGACTGCCGTCTGGCAGTCGCAACACGTCTCGTAGGCGCAGCGTTTCTTGGGTGATGTCGATGGCTGCTGTTTCCGTGTGGCGGTAGCTCTTCGGGTTGAACCCGGCTGGTGGCCCGCTCTTGCACATCGCCCTCCAGCCGCTGGCCGCTCGCTCTTACGCCCGTTCCAGGACCAGCTCCAGTTCGGGGACCCTCCTCGGGTGATCGCATTCTAATTACTCTTCGTGAACGTAGCTCCATTTTCTGGGTGTATCTCCTTTGCCCGGGAGACAGCGGGTTGGCAAGGCCTCCATGACCCGGGAGGCCTTCCCCGGGAGAGATATAGCGCTCTGACTCGCTCGCACCCCCTCACTTAGCCACTTTCGACACCCGTTCTCGGAGCCAAGACCAGGTGTGTGTTTCCAGTTCACGCCCGATCTAAAAATGTCGTCATATGATCTTCGTGGAGGCGTGAGATAGGAACATTTGAGACCAACAGGCAGGCTCCTACCCTATGTTGATCCCCATTTGAGAACCTGGCGACCGTGACAGGACTCGAACTTTTTTTTTTTAGGCAGACTTATCTCACTTCTTAACTAGGCGAACCTAGCCAGAATTTTCACCTGCCCCCGGGCTTCTGAATGCCAAAGGGGGACTAGGCTCTGCGGAATGCACGTATCTGCATGCTCGTGCTGTTTCAGTCCTGACCGAGAAATTGTCGGACAATCGCGCAGGTGCTAAGGATGACCGACTTTTGGATGCCGGCCAATTCCTTCTCGATGTTCAACACCTTTAGCGCTTCCAGAAGTGTCTTCGGGATAATTCCAGTTCCAGAGAGAACGACTGGAACAATTCTTGGGACCTCCCTTAGCCCCCACAGTTCCTTGAGCTCCACGGCCAATGGTCGGTACTTGCAGATTTTGCGACCGTGGGTCTCCTCCAGATTCTGGTTCAGTGGAATAGCGACATCGATGATGGTGACTTTGCGGTCGCTCTTGTCGTAAACCATTATATCTGGCCGGTTGTGGTGGATCGAGAGGTCGGTCAGAACAGTGCGATCCCAGTACAGCTTGAAACGGTCATTTTCCAGGACAGGTGCAGGCAGGTACCGGTAGTTTGGTACGTTGTCTTCCAGTAGAGCACATTGGAGCGCCAGTTGTCGATGAACAATACGGGCCACGTTGTTGTGGCGCTCGGTGTAGGCTGCGTTGGCCAAAACGGGACAGCCTCCCATAATGTGCTCTATGTTTTCACCTGGTTGATGGCACATCCGGCAAATGTCATCAACGTCTTGATGCCAGACGTACCGCCTGCAGTTTCTCGTCGGCATTATCCTGTCCTGGATGGCTATCATGTCGGCTTCTACTACTGAAGAGAGTTCACCACGCGTTAGCCACAGATTAGATGCGGCCTTGTCGACGTGTGGCCGATCCAGTTGATGGGGGTGGGCACCATGCACTGCCTTCTGCTTCCAAGCTGCAATCTTCTCCTCCACTGTCTGCAGATTGCAGTTGAGTTGGTACTCCGCTTGCGCCAAGTGCAGAGCGCTGTATCCTCTGTCGGCGGCGCAGACAGCCCGGTATAGCGCGTTTTGGTTGGCGCGTTCTGCGAAGTACTCGCGCAGTTGTCGTACCTGGGCAACACACAGTGCAGAAATGTCGACGATTCCAAGTCCCCCTTCTTTGCGTGGTAGTGAAACTCTCTCCAGTGCCGATTGAGGATGGTGCATTCCGGCCTCTTTGAATGCTTTCCTCATCCTCCTCTCAAGGTCCTCTAGGTCAGTTTTGCTCCATTTGACTACACCAAAACTGAAGGTCAGCAGGGGAACCGCGAATGTGTTGATCGCGCGTACCTTGTTCCCCGCGTTGAGGAAAGTCCTCAGGACACAGTTCACTCGACTCAAGAACTTGTCTCGCAGCTCCGTCTTGATGTCGGAGTGGCGAATCCCGGTGAGCTGTCGGAATCCAAGATATTTATAGGATTCGCCACGAACCATGTCTCTTATAAACTCGCCGTCATAGACCTCGTAGCCTCCGGATTCGGTAAGTTGTCCTTTCAGCAGGTGGACACAGCGACACTTGTCGAGGCCGAACTCCATACAGATGTCCCTGCTTATGTCTTCGACAACCCGGATAGCTACACCTAGACGCTGACGTGAATCAGCGTAGACCTTGAGATCGTCCATGTAAAAGGTATGGGTCACTTCTTCGTGGGCGCCGTCGCCATACCTTATTTTATAGCCATGACCGTTTCTATTGAGCGTCCTACTGAGGGGGTTCAGTGCCAGACAAAACCAAAGCGGGCTGAAAGAGTCGCCTTGGAATATCCCCCTCTTTATCTGCAGCGTTCTAGACTGCAACACATTTTCCCCATCACTAAGGTGCAGAGACGTGCTCCACTGCCTCATCGCATGCTGCAGGAACCTAACGACGACGGGATCAATTTTGTAGAGCTCCAATACCCGGACGAGAAACGAGTGAGGTATGGAGTCATAAGCCTTCCTGTAATCGATATAGGCCATGCTTAGGTTCCGCTGATTATAAACCGCCTGGCCGACTATGGTTGCGTCGATGATGGCCTGGTCTTTGCAGCCATGCGTATTTTTTCTGCATCCTTTCTGCTCTTCTGCGATGATATGGTGTTGTTCGCAGTGGGCAGAAACTTTGGCGGTTATGATGCTGCTTAATATCTTGTACAGACTCGATAGGCACGTTATCGGCCTGTACTTTGATGGGTTCAATGTGTTGCTGTCTTTCGGGAGGAGGAATGTGACGCCACGGGTGGCGAATTCAGGGAGGTTGTGTGGGTCACGTAGCACCTTGTTGAAGCACTCAGCTATCTTTTGATGTGCGACGGTCAGCTTCTTGTGCCAGAAGTTCTGAACACCATCGGGGCCCGGTGCTGCCCAGTTCCTCAGGTACCGCGAGGCTTCGCGGACATCGTTCTCTTCGACGATGATAGCTGGCATCTCTCCAATTTCACCACAACTCTCCTCCTCCCGTCTTAACCACATTTGCCCGTCGCGATGTTGTACTGGGGTCTCCCAAATACCAGCCCAGAAGTTCGTCACATCGCTAATATCTGGCAAACCTTCGCGGTAGTCGGGCTTCTCGTCGCTAATGTGGTCGTAGAACGCTTTTTCGTTATCTCTGAACATCCGATTTTGTTCCTGGCGCTTTGCAGAGTCAGAGTAACGTTTCAGCCGTTTAGTTAGGACGCTCAACTGCTGTACCAGTGTGTCGAGTTTTTCCGTCAGCTGGTGAGCTCCCAGCTGGCGAAGTTCAGTAGGCCGCACGATCACAGCAACTTGGCGACATAATTTCGCCGATCTGCTGCCTCTTTTGTACGCCATCAGTCTTCCAATTGCGGCGCGCTTGTTTAGGATCCGTTGCTCCAATCTCCTTCGCCATGGAGGCTCACGCCTTTCACGGAGATGTTGGAGCAGTCCGCCTCTTGGCCTAATACGGTATCCTAAACTTTTGGCGGTCGCCACAGCAGCACAGTAAACTTTCAGTTGCAGCTCCTCCATGTTCTCAGCATCAACCAAGTGCAGCGGAAGAACGTGCTCGTTCATGAGCTTTACTGCACTTGTCAGCCTGCGGGAATGCTGCAACTTCGGGATCCTGGGGCGCGACAATGGGTCTGTGTCGCGGAACTGTGAGATCGCCTCGTCGTAGTGGAAGACCAGATCGCGTAGTAGTTGTTGATCTGGCTGTGGGTCTTCCGGCTCAGGGGGTTGTAGTACTGTGGCCTCCACTGGTGCTGATTCGCGTGCCCCACTCGCGAATGAATTGCTCAGCCGTACTGAACTTCGTCTCGACACATCGCTTGCTCTGTTGTTCCTGGAGCTTATTTCTCTCTGCACCTGCTGCTTGATCTCGTCGATTTGCGTTTGGGAGAGCATGTTGTTGCGTACTATCGCTCTACGCCTCGCGTTCATCGCGTTCTGATCAAGCCTCCCGACGAACTCTGGATACGCTTCCTCGAACATTGTTAGTATTCGAGGGCGACCGCTCATGTCCGTCTCCAAAGCAGTGCAGATGTAATAGGCGCGGATCACGAATTCATTCATTTCGTGTGTCCACATGATCCGGCGCCTAGTGGTACCCACAAGTGTGGACGACTGTCGTCTGGCAGTCGCAACACGTCTCGTAGGCGCAGCGTTTCTTGGGTGATGTCGATGGCTGCTGTTTCCGTGTGGCGGTAGCTCTTCGGGTTGAACCCGGCTGGTGGCCCGCTCTTGCACATCGCCCTCCAGCCGCTGGCCGCTCGCTCTTACGCCCGTTCCAGGACCAGCTCCAGTTCGGGGACCCTCCTCGGGTGATCGCATTCTAATTATTCTTCGTGATCGCAGCTCCATTTTATTGGGTGTATCTCCTTTGCCCGGGAGACAGCGGGTTGGCAAGGCCTCCATGACCCGGGAGGCCTTCCCCGGGAGAGATATAGCGCTCTGACTCGCTCGCACCCCCTCACTTAGCCACTTTCGACACCCGTTCTCGGAGCCAAGACCAGGTGTGTGTTTCCAGTTCACGCCCGATCTAAAAATGTCGTCATATGATCTTCGTGGAGGCGTGAGATAGGAACATTTGAGACCAACAGGCAGGCTCCTACCCTATGTTGATCCCCATTTGAGAACCTAGGGTAGGGTTTTTTTTTTGGCAGACTTATCTCACTTCTTAACTAGGCGAACCTAGCCAGAATTTTCACCTGCCCCCGGGCTTCTGAATGCCAAAGGGGGACTAGGCTCTGCGGAATGCACGTATCTGCATGCTCGTGCTGTTTTAGTCCTGACCGAGGAATTGTCGGACAATCGCGCAGGTGCTAAGGATGACCGACTTTTGGATGCCGGCCAATTCCTTCTCGATGTTCAACACCTTTAGCGCTTCCAGAAGTGTCTTCGGGATAATTCCAGTTCCAGAGAGAACGACTGGAACAATTCTTGGGACCTCCCTTAGCCCCCACAGTTCCTTGAGCTCCACGGCCAATGGTCGGTACTTGCAGATTTTGCGACCGTGGGTCTCCTCCAGATTCTGGTTCAGTGGAATAGCGACATCGATGATGGTGACTTTGCGGTCGCTCTTGTCGTAAACCATTATATCTGGGCGGTTGTGGTGGATCGAGAGGTCGGTCAGAACAGTGCGATCCCAGTACAGCTTGAAACGGTCATTTTCCAGGACAGGTGCAGGCAGGTACCGGTAGTTTGGTACGTTGTCTTCCAGTAGAGCACATTGGAGCGCCAGTTGTCGATGAACAATACGGGCCACGTTGTTGTGGCGCTCGGTGTAGGCTGCGTTGGCCAAAACGGGACAGCCTCCCATAATGTGCTCTATGTTTTCACCTGGTTGATGGCACATCCGGCAAATGTCATCAACGTCTTGATGCCAGACGTACCGCCTGCAGTTTCTCGTCGGCATTATCCTGTCCTGGATGGCTATCATGTCGGCTTCTACTACTGAAGAGAGTTCACCACGCGTTAGCCACAGATTAGATGCGGCCTTGTCGACGTGTGGCCGGTCCAGTTGATGGGGGTGGGCACCATGCACTGCCTTCTGCTTCCAAGCTGCAATCTTCTCCTCCACTGTCTGCAGATTGCAGTTGAGTTGGTACTCCGCTTGCGCCAA
Source organism: Toxorhynchites rutilus septentrionalis (assembly GCF_029784135.1). Lineage (NCBI taxonomy): Eukaryota > Metazoa > Arthropoda > Insecta > Diptera > Culicidae > Toxorhynchites > Toxorhynchites rutilus. Next base: position 7,696,037 of record NC_073746.1, read on the forward strand.
GTGCAGAGCGCTGTATCCTCTGTCGGCGGCGCAGACAGCCCGGTATAGCGCGTTTTGGTTGGCGCGTTCTGCGAAGTACTCGCGCAGTTGTCGTACCTGGGCAACACACAGTGCGGAAATGTCGACGATTCCAAGTCCCCCTTCTTTGCGTGGTAGTGAAACTCTCTCCAGTGCCGATTGAGGATGGTGCATTCCGGCCTCTTTGGATGCTTTCCTCATCCTCCTCTCAAGGTCCTCTAGGTCAGTTTTGCTCCATTTGACTACACCAAAACTGAAGGTCAGCAGGGGAACCGCGAATGTGTTGATCGCGCGTACCTTGTTCCCCGCGTTGAGGAAAGTCCTCAGGACACAGTTCACTCGACTCAAGAACTTGTCTCGCAGCTCCGTCTTGATGTCGGAGTGGCGAATCCCGGTGAGCTGTCGGAATCCAAGATATTTATAGGATTCGCCACGAACCATGTCTCTTATAAACTCGCCGTCATAGACCTCGTAGCCTCCGGATTCGGTAAGTTGTCCTTTCAGCAGGTGGACACAGCGACACTTGTCGAGGCCGAACTCCATACAGATGTCCCTGCTTATGTCTTCGACAACCCGGATAGCTACACCTAGACGCTGACGTGAATCAGCGTAGACCTTGAGATCGTCCATGTAAAAGGTATGGGTCACTTCTTCGTGGGCGCCGTCGCCATACCTTATTTTATAGCCATGACCGTTTCTATTGAGCGTCCTACTGAGGGGGTTCAGTGCCAGACAAAACCAAAGCGGGCTGAAAGAGTCGCCTTGGAATATCCCCCTCTTTATCTGCAGCGTTCTAGACTGCAACACATTTTCCCCATCACTGAGGTGCAGAGACGTACTCCACTGCCTCATCGCATGCTGCAGGAACCTAACGACGACGGGATCAATTTTGTAGAGCTCCAATACCCGGACGAGAAACGAGTGAGGTATGGAGTCATAAGCCTTCCTGTAATCGATGTAGGCCATACTTAGGTTCCGCTGGTTATATACCGCCTGGCCGACTATGGCTGCGTCGATGATGGCCTGGTCTTTGCAGCCATGCGTATTTTTCCTGCATCCTTTCTGCTCTTCTGCGATGATGTGATGCTGTTCGCAGTGAGCAGAAACTTTGGCGGTAATTATGCTGCTGCCTGGTTCTCAAATGGGGATCAACACTAGGGTAGGAGCCTACCTGTTGGTCTCAAATGTTCCTATCTCACGCCTCCACGAAGATCATATGACGACATTTTTAGATCGGGCGTGAACTGGAAACACACACCTGGTCTTGGCTCCGAGAACGGGTGTCGAAAGTGGCTAAGTGAGGGGGTGCGAGCGAGTCAGAGCGCTATATCTCTCCCGGGGAAGGCCTCCCGGGTCATGGAGGCCTTGCCAACCCGCTGTCTCCCGGGCAAAGGAGATACACCCAGAAAATGGAGCTACGTTCACGAAGAATACTCAGAATGCGATCGCCCGAGGAGGGTCCCCGAACTGGAGCTGGTCCTGGAACGGGCGTAAGAGCGAGCGGCCAGCGGCTGGAGGGCGATGTGCAAGAGCGGGCCACCAGCCGGGTTCAACCCGAAGAGCTACCGCCACACGGAAACAGCAGCCATCGACATCACCAACGAAACGCTGCGCCTACGAGGCGTGTTGCGACTGTCAGACGACAGTCGTCCACACTTGTGGGTACTACTAGGCGACGGATCATGTGGACACATGAAATGAATGAATTCGTGATCCGCGCCTATTACATCTGCACTGCTTTGGAGACGGACATGAGCGGTCGCCCTCGAATACTCGCAATGTTCGAGGAAGCGTATCCAGAGTTCGTCGGGAGGCTTGACCAAAACGCGATGAACGCGAGGCGTAGAGCGATTGTACGCAACAATATGCTCTCCCAAACGCAAGTCGACGAGATCAAGCAGCAGGTGCAGAGAGAACTAAGCTCCAGAACAAGCAGAGCAAGCGATGTGTCGAGACGAAGTTCAGTACGGCTGAGCAATTCATTCGCGAGTGGGGCACGCGAATCAGCACCAGTGGAGGCCACAGTACAACAACCCCCTGAGCCGGAAGATCCACAGCCAGATCAACAACTACTACGCGATCTGGTCTTCCATTACGACGAGGCGATCTCACAGTTCCGCGACACGGACCCTTTGTCGCGCCCCAGGATCCCGAAGTTGCAGCATTCCCGCAGGCTGACAAGTGCAGTAAAGCTCATGAACGAGCACGTTCTTCCGCTGCACTTGGTTGATGCTGAGAACATGGAGGAGCTGCAACTGAAAGTTTACTGTGCTGCTGTGGCGACCGCCAAAAGTTTAGGATACCGTATTAGGCCAAGAGGCGGACTGCTCCAACATCTCCGTGAAAGGCGTGAGCCTCCATGGCGAAGGAGATTGGAGCAACGGATCCTAAACAAGCGCGCCGCAATTGGAAGACTGATGGCGTACAAAAGAGGCAGCAGATCGGCGAAATTATGTCGCCAAGTTGCTGTGATCGTGCGGCCTACTGAACTTCGCCAGCTGGGAGCTCACCAGCTGACGGAAAAACTCGACACACTGGTACAGCAATTGAGCGTCCTAACTAAACGGCTGAAACGTTACTCTGACTCTGCAAAGCGCCAGGAACAAAATCGGATGTTCAGAGATAACGAAAAAGCGTTCTACGACCACATTAGCGACGAGAAGCCCGACTACCGCGAAGGTTTGCCAGATATTAGCGATGTGACGAACTTCTGGGCTGGTATTTGGGAGACCCCAGTAGAACATCGCGACGGGCAAATGTGGTTAAGACGGGAGGAGGAGAGTTGTGGTGAAATTGGAGAGATGCCAGCTATCATCGTCGGAGAGAACGATGTCCGCGAAGCCTCGCGGTACCTGAGGAACTGGGCAGCACCGGGCCCCGATGGTGTCCAGAACTTTTGGCACAAGAAGCTGACCGTCGCACATCCAAAGATAGCTGAGTGCTTCAACAAGGTGCTACGCGACCCACACAACCTTCCTGAATTCGCCACCCGTGGCGTCACCTTCCTCCTCCCGAAAGACAGCAACACATTGAACCCATCAAAGTACAGACCGATAACGTGCCTATCGAGTCTGTACAAAATACTGAGCAGCATAATTACCGCCAAAGTTTCTGCTCACTGCGAACAGCATCACATCATCGCAGAAGAGCAGAAAGGATGCAGGAAAAATACGCATGGCTGCAAAGACCAGGCCATCATCGACGCAGCCATAGTCGGCCAGGCGGTATATAACCAGCGGAACCTAAGTATGGCCTACATCGATTACAGGAAGGCTTATGACTCCATACCTCACTCGTTTCTCGTCCGGGTATTGGAGCTCTACAAAATTGATCCCGTCGTCGTTAGGTTCCTGCAGCATGCGATGAGGCAGTGGAGTACGTCTCTGCACCTCAGTGATGGGGAAAATGTGTTGCAGTCTAGAACGCTGCAGATAAAGAGGGGGATATTCCAAGGCGACTCTTTCAGCCCGCTTTGGTTTTGTCTGGCACTGAACCCCCTCAGTAGGACGCTCAATAGAAACGGTCATGGCTATAAAATAAGGTATGGCGACGGCGCCCACGAAGAAGTGACCCATACCTTTTACATGGACGATCTCAAGGTCTACGCTGATTCACGTCAGCGTCTAGGTGTAGCTATCCGGGTTGTCGAAGACATAAGCAGGGACATCTGTATGGAGTTCGGCCTCGACAAGTGTCGCTGTGTCCACCTGCTGAAAGGACAACTTACCGAATCCGGAGGCTACGAGGTCTATGACGGCGAGTTTATAAGAGACATGGTTCGTGGCGAATCCTATAAATATCTTGGATTCCGACAGCTCACCGGGATTCGCCACTCCGACATCAAGACGGAGCTGCGAGACAAGTTCTTGAGTCGAGTGAACTGTGTCCTGAGGACTTTCCTCAACGCGGGGAACAAGGTACGCGCGATCAACACATTCGCGGTTCCCCTGCTGACCTTCAGTTTTGGTGTAGTCAAATGGAGCAAAACTGACCTAGAGGACCTTGAGAGGAGGATGAGGAAAGCATCCAAAGAGGCCGGAATGCACCATCCTCAATCGGCACTGGAGAGAGTTTCACTACCACGCAAAGAAGGGGGACTTGGAATCGTCGACATTTCCGCACTGTGTGTTGCCCAGGTACGACAACTGCGCGAGTACTTCGCAGAACGCGCCAACCAAAACGCGCTATACCGGGCTGTCTGCGCCGCCGACAGAGGATACAGCGCTCTGCACTTGGCGCAAGCGGAGTACCAACTCAACTGCAATCTGCAGACAGTGGAGGAGAAGATTGCAGCTTGGAAGCAGAAGGCAGTGCATGGTGCCCACCCCCATCAACTGGACCGGCCACACGTCGACAAGGCCGCATCTAATCTGTGGCTAACGCGTGGTGAACTCTCTTCAGTAGTAGAAGCCGACATGATAGCCATCCAGGACAGGATAATGCCGACGAGAAACTGCAGGCGGTACGTCTGGCATCAAGACGTTGATGACATTTGCCGGATGTGCCATCAACCAGGTGAAAACATAGAGCACATTATGGGAGGCTGTCCCGTTTTGGCCAACGCAGCCTACACCGAGCGCCACAACAACGTGGCCCGTATTGTTCATCGACAACTGGCGCTCCAATGTGCTCTACTGGAAGACAACGTACCAAACTACCGGTACCTGCCTGCACCTGTCCTGGAAAATGACCGTTTCAAGCTGTACTGGGATCGCACTGTTCTGACCGACCTCTCGATCCACCACAACCGCCCAGATATAATGGTTTACGACAAGAGCGACCGCAAAGTCACCATCATCGATGTCGCTATTCCACTGAACCAGAATCTGGAGGAGACCCACGGTCGCAAAATCTGCAAGTACCGACCATTGGCCGTGGAGCTCAAGGAACTGTGGGGGCTAAGGGAGGTCCCAAGAATTGTTCCAGTCGTTCTCTCTGGAACTGGAATTATCCCGAAGACACTTCTGGAAGCGCTAAAGGTGTTGAACATCGAGAAGGAATTGGCCGGCATCCAAAAGTCGGTCATCCTTAGCACCTGCGCGATTGTCCGACAATTCCTCGGTCAGGACTAAAACAGCACGAGCATGCAGATACGTGCATTCCGCAGAGCCTAGTCCCCCTTTGGCATTCAGAAGCCCGGGGGCAGGTGAAAATTCTGGCTAGGTTCGCCTAGTTAAGAAGTGAGATAAGTCTGCCAAAAAAATTATGCTGCTATGCTCTGTTGTTCCTGGAGCTTATTTCTCTCTGCACCTGCTGCTTGATCTCGTCGATTTGCGTTTGGGAGAGCATGTTGTTGCGTACTATCGCTCTACGCCTCGCGTTCATCGCGTTCTGATCAAGCCTCCCGACGAACTCTGGATACGCTTCCTCGAACATTGTTAGTATTCGAGGGCGACCGCTCATGTCCGTCTCCAAAGCAGTGCAGATGTAATAGGCGCGGATCACGAATTCATTCATTTCGTGTGTCCACATGATCCGGCGCCTAGTGGTACCCACAAGTGTGGACGACTGTCGTCTGGCATGCTGCTATGCTGCTATGCTGCTTTTTTTTTTTTTTTTTTTTTTTTTTTTTTTTTTTTAAAATCTTACGTACTTTATACGCGCGAGAAAATGTGTTGTTCTACACTTCACTTGTTAATGAATTAGTTATTCACTTTGTGATATATCAAGTGTCCGCTTACCACTGGTGGGGGCTCGCACTTCTGAATTAGTATTTTGTTGTGTTAGGTTTAGATAATTGTTCGTGTTTACTTACAGGAAGATTACTGCTTTCATCTCCTGGAGTCTGGGTAGGTTGAATCGGTTTCCTCGTAGATCGTTCGTTCCAGGTGGCGGGATTAGTTTTCCTAACGGCAGCGAGTCCTTGATTTTCGCTCAGGGGGTCCTCTCGCTTGTTCGTTTGGTTTCTTCAGTAGATGTAAACTTCTCCTCTTTAACTCGGTGGCGGTGCTTCCAGATATCCGCTCTATAAACACTACTCACTTCGTTGTACCACTTGGCCAATGACTGCGCCAATAATGCCGTGACTTAACTCGCGGTTTAAAAAAAACTTTTATTTAATTTCTAATTACCCTTTTTATTCGTTTATAACACTTTACATTCGGTTCATAAACCTTTATGCCCGTATTCAACTCGGCTACGCTCAAGACTAAATTCTATAGTCGTATTACAAGGCTTAAATAGACTACATCTGCTGATCTCATTATTTCCGTCGGTGGTTCGAACCTGATCGAACCTTTGTTCGCGTCGTTCGATTGATTTCCGCGGCGTCGGCAAATGTTGGTTTACACGCGCGGTGTAACTTTGACGCCTCTGTCTGTTGCTATGGGTCTCGGCTGGGCTTTTGCTGACGTCTTGACTTCTGGGACGCCTTGGTCGGTCGGTTGTGGTGTAACGTGTATATGGAAGAAACAAAACAATGTTGAAAGTACTCACGGTTGCATGATAATTTGAACCAAAATTCTCATGAAATCAATCAACTGTTTGTTTTTTAACAGATTACAATTGTATCGTGGCTTATTTCGATTATTTATGTCGTAAAAAGGCCCAGAGAGCAGTCGTATGCTTAGTTCTCGAAAACAGTAACATTTTCGGTGAAATTTTTATTAATTTGCGAATATTCTCTCACAACATATACACCGACACTGGGAGCCTTCGTAACATCAACTTCATAACGTTAAAATAATGAAACTTTGTTTGAGAAAATGGAGTGAAAACGGCACATGGAAATATCACTTTTGTCCGTTTTTTTCGACGTGATTTTACAAATATTCACTGCACGCTATCACATTAGCCCTATATTCAGCGGGAACTCTAAAAAAATGTACGTTTTTAATTAAAAATCACTTCCTGAAAATAGCATTTTCACATGGATGCAGTGGGCAATCAAAGATAAACACAACGACTGACGTCACTATTTGAGAAATAGTTATGGCAGCGCCTGCTATGTCACTCTTCCTCTTCATCTTCATTACCTTTTTTCCAGGACATTGGGAATTGTCCAAGAGCTCCTGATTTCAATAACACAATGTCAATATTGACGCAAAATTGATGACAGATGACGTGCCCGAAAGCTATGTTGTGATCATTTGACACAATTGTTAAACTTTATTAGCAAAGACGAATCTTACGGCGTGAATAAACCTATTTTTCCAACCACCATTCCCAAAATTTTCTGGTACTGTGAGAAAGTGTTTGAACCGAAGTGAATGAGTATTTGGAAATTTCAAGTCACTATGTATCAAACAGTAGGGGATTTACAAAAGTCAAACATTTTCAACAAATCTAACCCTGCCAACAAGGCCTCTAAGGAATCTGAAGAAATTCTTATGGAGTGGAACGCAAATTCCAATATTTTTATAGCCATGCGTAATAATGATTCGTTTTTTATGCTTTTCTCATGCTATTTAAATAAATTGTCACATTTGAATAATAATACTTAATTGAAGTTTTATAACAGTTAAATGTGTGTTGGATGTCCAAATTTTTGCAGGTACAGAACTTATTACGATTCCAGATTCCAAAACATTTCAAGCATTAGATTTTGCGTTACAGTCGCCCGTATCAGAATACAATTCCTATAAAAATTCGGAACTCTCAGGAACTATCGTTTTGCTTTCTGAGAGTTCCATCTTTTGCTGTAAAAATCGATTTGCTGTGAAAATTATATCAGCGTTATTTTCTTGCAAAATTCTGTTCCATATTTTGTACCGAAGGCTCGTCAGGAGCGCATGGCTCCCGAAAGGTCATCGTTGCCGGGTCACATTTTAGAACAAACAGTACCGATTACGGCAGTACGCAATGACTTTAATTCATTCAATAATTCATATAAAGCGAGCAGTTCCATCTGGGCCGTGTTACAGAGCGGATGTTTCCACATTATCCTGGAAAATAAGAACTGAGTGGAATATTCTTGGAGTGAAGTTACATTGAAATCTTTTGCGTGCAAAGTAGTTAGACTTAAGAAATTTGTATTGCCATAGTGACAACACAAGTGATCATAATGTTGAAATCCACATTCGTTATCCTGCTCATTCTGGGATCATGTTTCGCAGGTAATCATGGGACCATGTGCGGTTTGATATCAGTGTGATCGTGAGCTATTCGTGATATTCCATAACTCATGTTCTTCTGTGGATTATGTGAAGAAAGAGCAATTTGGTAGCAGCTCCATCATATATTCATTAAGTCATCGAATTCAACTATTTCCGTCAAGATGACTCTCAGAAAAATTGCAAAGAAATGCCAAGGAATGATCGAGTGATCATATAGGTCATCAGTGTAGGTCAGCTTCTGAAACAATACTTGCTGATAAACTATGTATGAAGTATTGGAATATATTGGCGCCATGGAACAAAAATATAGAAATACAATCCAATGTGAATTAAATGAGTGACATTGATTGTTCACAAATTCGTTCTCAATCAGTGTAAAAACTACTATCAATGCAATATTTTCATTGTTTTCATTGCAGATATCGCAACGTGGAATTCCGACCGCACAGAGTTCAACTTGAATAATAAGTATGACCAGTAAGGATTTTTATCGAATATCTTACTTTTTCTAATAATATATCATCGCGACGAGAAGAGAGGATCGCTAATCAATGGTCTTTCCGTTAATTTTTTCTTCGTTGTACATTTTACACCGTAATAAACTATTGCATGATATTTGCGTCCGCATGAAATTGCTGCTTCCCCATAACCGCTGGATTGGTCCTCAACTCTTCCAGTTTAGATAAAATAAAGGGGCAGTAAGTATGTGACTTCACTATGAATAGACGTTGAGCCAACTTGTAGTCATTCGTTAATCCAGTTTGTTGTTAACTGTATTCATTACAGACATTATTCACAGCATGAGGCTTCTGTGCACGCGGCTCGCAAGGGAGCAGCCGAGCGACTTGCGAGGATCAGTGCTGGTTCCGGTGGAACGCAATGTGGAACCGCCTGTTACAGTAGTTCGGGGTATGTTATACAATTTAAATCTGATACCAAGATAAAATTCAATAAAGAATACCTTCAGATTTTCCGACAACAGTGATACTGAAACGCTTGGTCAGGGAATCGTAGGTTTTACAAGCGGTTCAACTGGCTCAGGATCAAGTAGTGCGAAGTACCAATCCAGTAGCTCCAATTATGAAGCGGCGGCTGCGGCCTATCCTGTAGCGGAGAGTTCCAAGTCCAGCTATGTCCGTTCCTCGCAAAGACAAAGTTCGTCACGTGTGGGTTCCGGTTCGAATTATATCGCCGCCACGGATGGACTGAAGACCAGATCGGGCTACGGAAGCGATAGCGACGCGACTGTTGTGCAATCGATTGTCGTATCAGCCTATCCGATCGGACAAGAATCGGTTCACAGCAGCTATGTTGGCGCAAACAGAGATGCTTCTTCGGGAATTTATGCGGTGCCAGTGGATTCCACTGGTTCATACAGAACTAGAACTAGCTACACATCTGCTTCAGGAAGGGATTCATCTTCTTTGGTTCAACCTTCGGTACCGGTATACACTGCTGGAGATCACTCATCAAAATTCGTCGCCAGTGGACAGGATAGCCACCAACGCTACACTCCATCCAACACGTATGTGGTTTATCGCAAACCCGTTCCCGTGTACGCACCAGTGAGTTCTGACGCGGTTGTCTACACCCCGGTGAAAGTAGTCTATCCCGCGCGTACTTCTACCCAGTATTCAGAAGCTGAAGAGCAGCAGCAGCAGCAGTCATTCTCCACGGTTGCTGTTCCACAACCACAACCCGTTTATAGCACCAGCGCATCCAATCGTGCTGCACTGAGTTCCTCCAACTACCGCTCGTCAGCTGGATACCGACCGGTCTACCAACCAATTTACAGCAACCATCTGGGTTCGGACCGAGCGGAGGAATCCCAGCTTCGATTGACGGAAAGTGTAGCACCTGTAGCCGTTGTCCCAGCACCAATCATCGGTTCCTCGTCTTCATCAAACCGACACGAAGAACGCCATGAGGACTATTCCCGTAAGGGCAGTGTTTATGTACCGGTTTCAGTGAACACTGGTGCCGCAAAATATTCCGCACACGATCAACATCAGATCCATTCTGGATCTTCATACGGACCAATCGCTCCCGTTGGTGGATCAACGTCCGAATCATCTTCAAAATATGCCGGCCATGAGCAACAAAAGAGCACGAGTTCGTACATCCCAGTGGTCGTTCAACCTGCAGGAACATCCAGCTCTTCATCTTCGCAGTATTCGGCTCAAGAACAACATCAACGACATCAAAAACTGGCCGGCGACTCATACTATCCAGTCAGTAACGCAGGCTACACCGGCTCTCGATATTCGGCTCATGATGCACAGAGTGCCTACCGTCAGCAGCAGGCCGTTAAGGGTGGTAACTATGGTCCATACCCAATCACCGATGACGCGTTGGGAAGACGTTTCGGGGCTACCGGCGCGGAACTTGGTGCCGGAGCTGATTTGGGGGGATTGATGAGCGAAGCGGAACGGTTGGCTAAGTTGCAAGCGAAAAATGCGTACAACGGTGCAGTGTCCGGCAGTTCTGCGATAGACACGGAAAATCGGTTCAGCGGTAGCAGTGACAGCGCAAACAACGATAACACCCTTGGAGGTGGCTTCCAGCGAACTAAATCTTGGTCGAGTAGTTCGAAGTGGGCTTCGGGACAAAAGGTAAGGAAGGTTGTTTGAAATGCGTGATGCGTGACACTTTAGTTTTCTTTTTTGCAGTACGGAGATGACGGAAAGATCAAGTCGTACAGCTCGCTGTCGACGGCGGAGAGCGAACAGCATAATATCAATGGGAAGAAGACTGGGTACAAGGCCGCTACCTCCACCCTGGAAGACGACGGAAAGGTCAGCACGTACAGTTTGCATACACCGTAAAAGTTCTGCCGTTTGCTGTTGATTAGTTAGAAATAGTAATATTGTTCATAAGATTTTTCGACTGAATCAATTATATTTCATTGCCTGTTCTCATGAATCAACTTGATTGTCTTTATCACTCCATCTTTTTTTCCGGAGACTGTTTCGCGATGACAGTGGTACAGTGTCGACTTCTGGGGGCGACTTTCAATTTGGTGCCATAATTTGGGTTCCAAACTCGATAGTGTAATATCTATCAGATTAGAAGTCCCGAAGCCAGTTTGAAAATGTTAAAATTTAAATGAAAACTTTACACTGACTGGCACAGACAAAATCCATCCCCATTTGAAATCAAAGTGTTCCAATATTAAAATTTTTTTTTTAAACCTTTGGGTATTCCTATCAATAAAGGAAGATAATTAGTAGACCATCTTGCCAATTCAGTATCGTTGAAAATGGCTTTTGCTCCTAAATGGGTACTTTTAGGGTATGTCACAGAAAATCCTCTTCATGGTTTCTTTGAAAAAAATATTAAAAACAAATAATAAATAGTTGATATGATCCCTTTTGGCTTCGATAGCCAACCGGCAATGCTTTGGCATACTCTCCACGAGGATCACGAATCATGTTGGGGATCCAGCTCGTCCCAAGCCTTCTTCAACGCAGCAACATAGTTTTGCTTGTTCGTAACGTTAGATTTGTCCACCTTGTTGTTCAAAATCACCCATAAATTCTCAATAGGACTCAACTCCGGGCATTGGGGTTTGGTAAGATTCGGGGTGATCGGAAGAATGCTGGTGTTTTCTTCGTAGTATGCTTCGGATCATTATCTTGCTGAAATGTGTAGTTATCCTCCAGCCCCATTTTTAGCGTGGATTCTTCCAGGTTCTCGCACAAAATGTCGACTGTCGATTCATGATACCGTTGACCAGCGCTAAGTTTACAACCCCAGCCCGCGAGAAACAGTCCGACACTATGATGCTTCCACCACCGTGCTTCAAAGTCGGTTGTAGATGCCGGTCCTGGAAGTCCTCGTCGCTATTCCGCCACGCTCGGAATCTCGGGATCGAAGTCACCTGACAAAAACTTTTAGAACTCCAGAGGCTTGTTGACATGATCTGTCGCAAACTGGTTGGTTTTTTTGTTTATGTTTCTGAACATCGGTCGCTTTTTGGCGAAGTAGCTCTTCAGGTTCCGTTCTACCAAGCGTCGTCGAATGGTGTGATTTGAAAGGTCCAGATCCAACCTTTCTTTTATCGCCCGAAAGGTCGTTCGTGGGTTTTTCTTTACATCAATTTATTGGCGTGTCTGTTCTTGCAGCAATCTGACGTTTCGGTTCTCACGGTTGATTGGCCACCCTGCCGAGCATCTGATGCTTCCGAATGACCAGCTGGACCGCACAACGGCGTACGCTATACTTCTCAGCAATGTTTCATTGGGACTTCTTAAGTTGGGAACAACTATTATGTTTTGCTTCCTCAACAAACCCTTCTCCATTTGTTCATAATAATGTGATCGACACTTCATGAAATCTGAACCGTCACTTTCAATTTACGAAGAATGTCATTACTCAAATTAGCAACCTTTTCCCCAAGATTCTTTTACATGAAATCTTCCATATTCCAATTCGTCACTTTATTATTATATACTGCCAATTACTGGGTAGAAACGAACTAATTTTCGAGTTTTAATTCTCTATATAATCAGTGGCGTACCGTGATCGGGTGACACTGGGTGTCTGGTGTCACCCCTACAATCGAATTTTGTTATCCAGTACACTGGAGTTGCTTTTTATGCGGGGATACGTGCGGCGTAAACAAGAACCGCGTAAATTTCAAAATCCGTGTAAAAATCTAACAAATAGTGAATTGTTAGTTTTTAGAATTATTATTATTGTGTTGTTTTAGGTTCTGGAATCCATGGCCCCCAAACATGTTCACTGTCAAATGAAACTTGTTGCGTTCAATTCGGTTCAGCCATTTCCGAGGAAACTGAGCCACAAAATTGGTTGTCTAGTCAAGCAAAAAAGTTCTCTTTCATGGTGCTTTTTTGTAAAATTGAATGAAATTGACAAAAAGAACCTACTGATGATTATTGATCGTGTCATATAGAAGGTTTCCGCCTAAAACAGTGCTTTTTCAGAAGTCATCTCAGCGTGATTTCCCTAATTCTTTTAAGAATCCTTCGAAAACCTTCAGAAAGATGGTGACTACATCTTTAAAAGAAGCCAGGGGAAAAATTTGTAGCACAGTGCAAGTTTTTGGAATTTGATTTTGGATTTAAATTTTAATAATTGTATTCGCAAAAAAATTACACAGCTGTCATCGATATAAAATCGAATGTTTGGCATTCGATATTGAGAAATTCGCTTAAAGTTTACAAACATTTTCATACACAATTGAAGAGTTGAACAGTAAACAATATGCTAAATTACGTAAGCATGATAACACATTATCAAAGGAATCATTAAATCTTGGAATTTCTATAGCGAGGAGTATTTCTGACGGATTGCGCTCCTATTTTCTTTCAAAGGAGAAATGTCCTGTGCGATTAATTTGAAACCTCATACGTTAAACTACTACCTAATCTACTTGAGTTCAGTTGGTGGCTTTTCAAACGTTCATTGCCTTGTTGAAAAAGACAAAGTATCTTCCACTGAATTTTCGGTTATTTCTGATGATTTCATTAGTGTTGTTAATATTTATTTATTTATTAATATTATATTTCATCCGACAAGTATGTCTTAATGAACAAAAGTGTAGTGAAACTAGCTGAACAAGAAACGCTTAATTCTACTCTTAAATTCGTTAATCGTGATATTAAAATCAAACAAATGGGCAACATCGTTGAAGCATTCCATCATTAAACGTATTGGTTCGTGGAGGGAGTAGTCTCGACGTCTGAACGGCAGGCGAAGGAAGTCAGTGTGACGAAGAGTATAACCAGGAACATTGATGGCGATTTGCGCAAGTACGTTTGGAGCATCAATTTCGGCGACAAGAAGTCGAGCGATGAATATTGCCTTAGCCCGTTTCCGCCTTTGCTTCAGCGTTTCCAACCCTATCAACTGACATCGATGTTCGTTCTTCTTCTTGAATGGCGTTAACGTTCCCTTGTGGAACTTTTGCCGTCTCAACGTATGCATTAACTAGCGTCATTTATTAATACTTGGTCGAGATTTCTTAAGCCAAATAACACGCCTTGAATGTATTCCGAGGGGCAAGCTCTTGAATACGCATGACCACAGTGCAAGTCGAAGGAAATTTCTTTGACGAAAAATCCCCCGGCCAAAACGGGAATCGAACCCGAACACCCGGCATGATAATGTGAGACGCTAACCACTCGGCCACGGGTGCACTGATCGATGTTCGTACGGTGGCAAATTCAGCGGATCATTCCATGGCAGGAGACGTAGGGCGAATCTGACGAACCTTCCCTGAATTGATTCGATGCGAGCAGCCATAGTGCTACGATAAGGGTCCCATATTAATGAAGCGGTTTCTAGAAACGGCCGAACCAAGCACGAATACAAGGATCTCAGCGTGTAAGGATCTCGGAATTCTCTGCTCAATTTGCTCACAAATCCCAATCGACGACGAGCCTTGTCTATGATGTCTTCGTAGTGGTTCCGGAATGACAGAGCTGGATCAAGGAAGACACCGAGATCTCGAATCGTTTGAACTCGACTTAACACTTCGTCCCCGACAGTGTATTCGAACGACAAGAGGTTCATCTTGCGGTGGAAGCTTCTGACAGAGCATTTTGGTATGCTTAGTTGCATCCTGTTTACGCGACACCATGCAGCGAATTTATCAAGCAGTTTTTGAAGTTTACGACAATCTTCAATGCTGTTGACGACCATGTACAGCTTTAGATCATCAGCATATACCAGGCAACAGTCGGCTCCAAGATACACGATGGCATCATTGATGAACAGTGAGAATAGCAGCGGTCCCAAATTGTTACCTTGAGGAACTCCGGAGCTGCTTTCAAACCAGGTTGGGGTGCAAGAGCCAATTTTGACTGCTAGTTTTCTAGTGAGGAAATATGAGCGAAGCCATTTAACGAGCCTTACAGAGAAACCAAGTTTTGCTAATTTGGCCAGAAGTATACTATGGTCAACCTGGTCGAATGCTGCTTTGAGGTCGGTGTAAATGGCGTCAATCTGTCGGCCCTCTTCAATTTTGCTAAGACAGAAGGATGTGAATTCACACAAATTTGTAGCGACACTTCTGCCAGGAAAAAATCCATGTTGGTTCGGGGAAATGTAGTGTCTCACCTGACGAAACATGTGTTCCGACATAATTATTATTTCAAATAGCTTTGAGCAAGCACTCAGCGATGTGATGCCCCGATAACACCGGACATCGTTTTTGCTTCCTTTTTTATGCACCGGAAACATGAACGATGCTTTCCATCGAGTCGGGAAGGTTGCAGTTCTCAGAGACAAGCTGTACAAATGAGTGAGTGGCTGTTCCAGATGTTCGAATCATTTTTTCAGAACACACGCTGCAATTCCATCTGGTCCAGGCTGATAGGAAATTTTTAATTTCTCGACCGCTTTTCGTATCCCTTCTGATGATAGTTCAGGTGTATCAGCGTCTGCGCTCCCAGCAGGAGTTAGTTCCAGAGCAGCTTCAACGCTGTCAGAGGTGGGGTTGAACATCGAACTGAAGTAGGAAGCAAAAAGCTTACATTTATCCGAAGAGCTGCCAGTCAGTCGTTCATCCAAATACATTGCCGAAGGTAGTGTAGACTCTTTGCGCTTAGATTTCACAAAATTCCAGAAGCTTTTTGGATTGCGTTTCAAATTTCGTTCCATAAAGACCACATGTTTACGATAGAGTTGACGGTTCAGGCTTCAGACGGCTGGCGAATTGGAACGACGCTTTGTTCGTTGATATACGATTTCTTCGGTAAATCTTATGCGCAGCGTTGCAGCGTTTATTCCTACGTCTAAGCTCAGCGTTTGACCAAGGTGGTTTCTGCGGGGGACGTAGATGTGGAACGAATAAGATGAAAGTGCGTTGAAGTATGAGAGTGAACTTCTCGACAGCATCATACAGATTTACACACTGGATCATTCGCGACCAGTCCACTGACAATAAATATTGGCCCAATCTGTTGAAATCAGCTTTCTTGAAGTTAAGTGCTTCGACGTCAAATTCATGGTCATTGAGCTTTAGTAAAGGCTTGTCAATTTCGATTGTACATGAGAAAGGTGGATGGTGGATGTCGGTTGGAACAAGAGGATTGTCAATTTCATCAATAGTCAAGTAGTTAGTTATCTCCTCAATGACAAATAACAGATCAAGAGTATTCCCGAAGTGGTTTTTTAGGCAGTTCATCTGCTACATGTTATTGGAGCTCATGCCGTCAAGCAGAACAGAGTTGGATTGAGTAATAGATGATATTGTGAGGTCCACGCAACATCTAGAATTATCGTTTCGAATCCATCGCAGTCCAGGTCTGTTGTAGTCACCGAATACAGCAACTGAATCATGCCCGGAGTGTGAGACTACTGATTCCATACAGTCGATATGGAGATTAGACAACTGCACATCTGACGCCTTATCTGGAGGAATATACACGGCACCAATGACAAGCTTATATTGTGACATGCTTAACGACACCCATACGTGCTCAATGCTATCTACGTTAGTCGGAATTAGACTGGACGGGATGGTATCCTTCGAGGAAAGGAAGTTATTAGATAGGTCGTAAGACTGTCGGAAATTTAGTGCGACCAAAACCTTTTTGACTTGGTAATCGAAGTGAACACATAAGCCACACCAGCACCGGGGTGAACTTCGAGCAGCAGAATATCGAGCCGCTGGATTTTGGCCGCCAACTTCACAAAAGTCGAGGTAACTACAACGGCGGAAAAAACAACTAGCAGCTGATAAATACCTAATAGTGCAATTATGGCAGCTGCACTAGATCTGGAAGCTGTGGATAGACGGGTGAATATGGAAAACCATCCGTTGGTCAAAGGAGGCGGTAAAAAGCTACTTTATTATAGGAGAAAGTCGATTCTGTTAATAGGCCGAGTGTTGTGGAAACATGGACATGGATGAGTTTAGAAGTTAATTTTCTAATTTTTAAGATGGTTTTCGATTAACAATGAATGTAGAAGAGCAAGACAAATTAGCGTGAATTGTGATTAACAAACGAAAAAAATATATATACATATTTCTATGTGATTAACAACTGAAACTGAATGATATTAAGGATATGCTAATTGTTCAATACAATTAATCTGGCGAGGGCTAATCAATGAATAGAATTATTAAATATAGGAAACATGATACTATTCCAATTGATTCACTGGATACAGAAAGCAATATTTCTTAAAGCCTATGAAACATTTTTACTATACTGTTTTTTGGATTAACAATGGAAGGTTGACTTAGGAGAATCACTACAGATTGTAATCAAGTCCATTTCTAAATGAACATAGATTGAAAGTAGCATTCGTAAAAAGCACTTCCAAATGAGGTTGATAAAAACATATTGAATGATTAGTGGACAATGATCAGAGGAATTATAATAATTGCGATAAAAAGTAGGAACAAAAAATCTGTGTTAGTTGCAAATAGTTGGGTGCAAATATTTTCAGAAATGGAAAACAAATTTCTGGAGTGTAAGAAATTCGTGAAGCTTACTATTCATATTTTGTGCCTCCCTGGTAGTACCGGACCAGTTGACAGTATTTTTGTACGATGAACACAGGGCACAACCAGACCGTCCCCCGTCCTACTCTACGCCACTGCTTTCAGATATAAACATCCAGCTGGGTGCATAGATGAACACAACACGGTAAAACAAATTTTCGCAAGTGTCTTTAATAGTACCAATTTAGGATGAAAAGTAATTTTTTTCTAAAAAATAAATCACTGATACTGAAACGGCAAATTGGTCTCCTTATTGCCAACTTTACGTAGTATTGACTGAAATGCCGAAAAGCTTGAAAAAACTTTTGATATTGGAATACTTTGATTTCAAAAGGGGGGTGGATTTTTTGCGTGCATTAGTGTACATCATGTTATTTAATTACTTGAAACACGTATTCCAGACTCTTATTTAACCATTTGTCTATACATTGCCGACATTTTTATTGAAACGTTTCATCTTCTATATATACTAGACAAAAAAAATAAGAGGAACAGAGTGCGAAGTCGGAAATGTTAAGCAATTTTTGACATGCTGTAACTTCGTGAAAAATTAACGCATATCGATATGATTTACATTATTTTAAAGCTCTAATTTTCAGGTATTATAATATTTTTCTGTTTTTTCAAAGCAATTTTTTGCTAACCAACTCAACAGCAAGTCCAATTAAACCTATCAACCAACTTTCATTTGGTTCCTAGAACGTTCCTGTAGGACCTTTCAATACAAGTATATATCAGTTTGAATTGAAAATTACCCCTTCGTCTTTGATGATGAATTATTCAATAAATAAAAATTGCACCACAAATCTAAAGGCATTCTTTAAAACTCCAATAAACTCTACACAAGGATAATTTGTGACTTTGACGAAAAAAAATTGCTCAAATTTTTTTGCATCGATTTAAAAAAAAATGCAAATACAGAATATTTATAGTGCTTTACAATACCTGCTGTATTCCTGCAAATATCGCAGTAAGTTCTAATGTTTGCAGGCAAATGTATTGTGTATTCCCTAAATATTTGTATGTGCGTTTCCTATTGATACGATTAGCCGTTTTTTCAAGTCGTTTTTTTCAAAGTTTGGAGTAAATTAGAGAAGCACTTCATCTCAAATTGTACCAGAAATACAGAATGCTCTGCTACTCTCAGAATGAACGACTCATAACTTTCGTCTTTATGAGTGTGTGGATGAGGAGTGCGTGTATGTGTGGAAATGTATACGTGTGAGCAGGGTTGCCAACTATAATTTCTTTAAATCAGGAAGAATGAAAATAAAAATCAGGATAAATCATAATGGGTTGTCCGAAAAGTTAATGTCGATTTTTAGGAAAACAAAAACATAATTTTCAGTCAAAACATTATAATTTAATTTTATATCCGTAGTTCTGTTTCACAATCTTTCGCCATCTTTCACACAGCTTAAATATTCTATCCGCCCAGAACATGTTTGCTTCCTCGTTGAAAAATGCTGCAAGCCATACATGTGAGAAACAAGTTGCTTGGTAGGAGCTCATAATACAGAATCCATTCCAAATCCCACCAGAAACAGAGTATATCTTTCCTCGGGCGAAGACCGGATATGTAAAAGAATTAATAAACATGACATAAATCCTCGCTCAAGCGGAAATGCTAGTGTTTCGTGTGTTTCCTTTGATCGTTCATATTTTTTCGGAAAAACCTACAGCATCACTATAGTCAATTGCAAAGAAATCAATATTCAAATTTTCACTGAATTCATCGTCCATGCTTTGGAATGAATCTTTACTCAACAAATGAGAAAAGCATATCAGTAGTGGAAGATTTATTGAATTTTTTTATGAATTTTTATGATATTTAATACGGTTATAGATATATTTACCTTACTCCCATAATTAAAGTTGATTCTACTTTGAATCGGATGAACAAATCACATTTAAAATCATTTTATAATATAACAGTATATAATATTGACTGTGGATTTAAAAATTTTCCCTTGAGTAATTTTACACTCCGAAACGTATTCCTACATTATCCTCAATAAGGCAATGTTGTTCTTCAACTTTATCTTGTTATAATTTCATAAATTCGTCAGACAGTCTGACGTTATGAAATTTTCTAGCATTGTTTTGGAAAGCCACGAAACAATTGAGGGTAGAGATAAAAAAATAAATACAGCTTTGCGTCTAGAGAATTTTACTTAATGTAAGATATATACAAGTGCGAACCGGAGAACTGTCATGACAGAAAACTTTGACATGCAAACCAGTATATTTATTATGAATAATGTAAAGAGTACATAAATCAGGAAAAATCAGGATAAATTGAGGTCAGGATATCAGGGAGCGTGCTAAAACAATTGTGCCAACAATTTATGGTCGACATGTACACGAAGGTAGAGAACGAACGACTGCGATTCGTACGACATAATCAACAAACTTGCGAGACGCTATCATAAGAAACGCCGACGTAGCCTTTGCTATTGTCGGGCCAAAACTCAATGCATTGTCGTGACATTACAGCTCGTGTGTTCAATCAAAAAATTAATTTCGGTCGAATTCGATCCCATATATTGCTGGATCTTCCGTTGGAATAGAAAAGCGAGAACTACCTCATACACACATTTATAGTTCGGTTAGTTGACAAAATACACCCTGAGGAAAACGATCGACTACTCACTCGTATTCTGAAATCTGATCGAGTCAGAAGTACCCGAACGAATCGCAATTTTGTACTCTGTAAATCCGTTCGAATCAAGTCCAATCGAGTTGTGCCAGGAAATTTTTTTTTGAAACTGCCTTCAAGTCTGCCAATCTGATAGAGTAAATTGCTCCTCGAAAACGAATGAATAAATTCGACATTTGTTTTGCGACAAGGCAAAGTGGCCACGTTTCATAGAACGATTGAATTTGAATCAAAAGGATTTAAGAATGTAAAAGTCGATTTCGATCGAAACGTGAAATTTGATCAAGCATGGTTTATCGCCCATGGAGTGAAACTTCTATCGCCTAGCATGCCAGATGGAATATGTACAAAGCGTTTTCTTAGAGATTTCACCAATACACAAACGTAGGGTGATATCCAATATATCAACAAAAAATACACTAAAGCTCTTACGATAATAACATCAACTACTAGAAAAAATTGACATATTATAGCATGAAAAAATATCGTTCCTATAGAATAAGAAGGTTTTCATGTGAGTTATGAATCACAGAATTCCTCAAAAATCATGCTATATTTGTTCAAAATTTGTAAATTATTTCATTGTGTCGTGATTTTAATTCTGGACAAATGGCTGCCACAATGGCGTTCATTTCTTTCATCTCGCTCCCTCAGCCCTCGCCCGAAAATCAATAATTTTGTGGAACAGTATGAAGAAAATGATCGTTTTCGCACACTTCCCATCAAATAATATCAACCAAACTCTAATCGATTACTCACAAGATATTAAATTTTCATCTGCTTTCGCACTGTATAGTGAAAAACGTCGGAAAACTCGAGCTAGTGATCTGAAAGTTTGTTTGTATTGGTGAAAGCATCGTTATTTCTTTGACACTGATGCCAGACAACATCATCAAAACAGCTATAAAAACCACTCAATAAATTTTTTTTCCTGAAACATAGCGTTTCATGTCATGAAAATCAATAGAATAAAATTGTGTTGATATCAATACAATTATTATTTTTACGTTCAATGGGTCTAACGGGTGTTAAATAAAAAATGAAAAAATTTTCAATCACACATAAAAAAAAATTTTTTTTTTCATCGATAGGCACGATAGGCACTAGGGCACTGAGTGAGCCAAAGAAATCCTCTATTGGGCAGCACTGGGGCAAGTTTGTTGGGTTACGATCTTTCGGCACGAACGGTATCTTTTTCTCCTCAAGATACGCCAGCGTCTTCTTGGCGAAATGGTAAGACGCCTTGTCCGGCCAGAAGACGTACTTCCCATCCGCGTGATGCTCGTTCAGGAACGGCAGCAGGATTTTATCGAGGCACTCTTCTCGATAGATTTGTTGGTTGATTGCCAGACCGCTCGGCTTGAACCAAGGCTTTGAAAAGCCCCGGTCGGAAATGGCGATGTACAACATAACCTTTTTTTTCAAAATTGTGCTTGAACTTGTATTTCACTTCAGGCGGTGTGGATGACTTGTCGCTGGAGTAGTAATTGTCATTTCCTGGAATATGTGTTTTGGACAGCGGAAAATAGCTTTCGTCGTCCAGAACGAAAAACGTCCCGCGGTATTTTTTGGTCATCCACCGACACTGTGATTTAACCGTCTCAATCTGCTCCTACGTGTACTCCGGCGACCTCGTCTTCTTCCTGCAGACGATTCCTTCCATCTTGAGGGTCCGATGGATCAATACGTGGGAGCAGCCATATTTCCGACCGGCGTCACGCAGGCTAGTTGGGTCCTTGTTGTCAAACAGCTTCTTTAACGATGTCTTCCTGTGCTTCGTCATTATCGTCACCGGACGACTACTTTCGACCTTCCGCTCTACGTTCAGGGAACCCAGGATACCGTACTGACAGGTACATTTTCTTCCTTAAAATGTGCCACCGTGAACTTTTTTCCTTGCTGGAAATGCGTTTCGTAGAACCGTACAATGCGTTCGCGGAGCACGTGCTGTTTCGACGCCATCTTTGCTTTGATTAAATTCAAACTAGCAAAACCAAACACGCCAACTGTTTCTAGGGAGCCCAAAGAGCAATTTTCTTGGAGAAAGAAAATTTTACGCTCTTTATTTGAGTTACTGAAAGGTATTGAAAAAATTCTCATTTTT
This sequence comes from Toxorhynchites rutilus septentrionalis, assembly GCF_029784135.1. Classification (NCBI taxonomy): domain Eukaryota; kingdom Metazoa; phylum Arthropoda; class Insecta; order Diptera; family Culicidae; genus Toxorhynchites; species Toxorhynchites rutilus. Next base: position 7,718,350 of record NC_073746.1, read on the forward strand.
TATTTAACACCCGGTATAATGTGAGTTTTAGCAAAATTGGGTAAGAAAATTGTATTGCAGATCTAGGAACACTGCCACGGCTACCTATGCCTTCAAAAACAGTAAACGGAAAAGTATTACATTCAATAAAAATGCCTCGGCCAACGATGAGAAGGGTAAAGGCTCTCCAACGTGAATATGTGAAAACAATACGATCAACGAAGGAAAATATTTAGGAATTATCAACATCCAGTTACTATGCGGAAGAACTTGTTAATACAAAAAAACCCCAATTCGCCTGTGTTATAAATTTGCTCATGTTACGCTCGCGTATAATCAGAATTTTACTTCATATGCAAATGCACCTTCTATATATATATTTATATTTGCAATGGTTCATCGGAACATATCGTTCATACATTTTACTTTAGTATTGAATTGTTATTTTTTTGTTTCAAATGTATTCAAAGACTCGTGTCAATGAAGCGCCACACTGATAAGTGAATTGATCTATTTATGTGTGCTTTGCTCTTCTCTCACAAACACTATTACCTCATTTTTACACGTGGGTTCTATACTACTACAATTGCTAGCTTCCACCTTCACCTTAAAATCATCCTCTGAATGTGCTTTATATTCCGGACATGGATTTGTCAAACATAAACATTTGTAAGATTTTTGCCATTTTTTGTCAACAGCTAGGTACAATTCGTGTCACTACACTGAATTAATACAATAGTATCTATCAGTCACATCAATTCAACATGCAAAAGATATGGTTTTGGTATGTCCGAATTTAAAAGCATTACTGTACCGATATAGATATTCCTCGACTGAATAGCCACGACGAAATAATACGGTTCCAAATAGGTCGGTCCATCAGCTTCATTAAAATTGTCTGGCTTATTATTGATTTCTAAATTTATGAATTAGACCCAGCAGTTATAAATTTGTCCGTTAAAAAGGTCAAACATGTCAGTTACGTGATTGAAATACATCGTATTTTGTTCGAATCGCTCAATTCCTTTTATCATCGATCGTTAAAACACTCAAACACACTTATAATCCATTGCTTGTGTTTTATTTAACATCCAAAATATTCACTAGAAATAATTTATATGACAGAACAACGTTAGCCTGATCAGATAGTTATAATATAAAATTGCTTTCAAAAACAATTTTCGTAAGAGATTTTCTCAACACATGCGAAAAAAGTGTTTTTCATTTAAATAGAATACTAATTTGATACGGGGAAGTTAATTTTCAATCATAATTTTATTTTTAATAACGTGTTCATTCCGCCTGAATATAAATTATTATCTTCGACACTCCCCCAAACTCGTAAACGAAGCTCAATGTCATCAACGTGAATATGAATCATGAGGAAGTATCCTTTTTTTATGATATTCACTCATTATTTCCGACTACTATTGAGACAAATAAATGAGAATGAAGGTTTTAGAGATTTCCTTTTGTGATAGGAATTGTATTCAAACTTATGTAAAACATTTTCTTCGAATTAAAAATATTTCTGCAAATAACAACTCGAACATTTCCCACAACTTACATACTAAACAAACTAGACATAAAGTGTGACAAGTTTCTACTGTGAATTATTTTCACCTTATCGTCAAACTATCATTTTAGGAACAAAATCCAATCAAACTTAACACTGACCATAGTAGCAACCCCGCGGCTTCCCCGTCGTTATATCATTACTCCGACCGCAAATGTTACACGTGGACGAGCCATATCTCCCGTAGGGAGCCGGCGATCCACAGCTGCCACAGTACGGCGTTTTGGGGGCCTTCAGGAGATCTTTCGCCACGCTCTTAACCATCTCCAGCGTTGAAACCAGGTGAGAAACGCACTGCTTGAACGTCTGATATGCTCGGGTTGGTTCTTCGTAGTACTGCCTCCGTATGGTAGCTTCACAGCATTGTGCCTCGTTCAACAGCTCCGGAACTCCGTGTTGCGTATAAAGACGTCCGAAGTTGGTACCGATCGGCGGTTCGTAGAAACCAGTCCGTACGGTGTACGTGAAGACTAGATTCGGAGCTTCCTTCAGGTCGAGAAACTTACCCTCGCTGATTTTCTCCAAAACATGACGGGGAACATTTTCAATGGCAAGAGCCTCCGTCATTAGCTGTCGGCGGGTATTATCGCGATACGGGATGAATTGTTCCTCCTCGACCACGTTTCCGTACTGGCGGTAGTAGCACAGGAACGAACTGTACGCTCGTCCAATGGTATCCCTATGGGGCAGATCGATCTTTTCCAGGCAGTCCCGGGTGCGATTTTCGTAGCAGGTGTCCGAATCGGTTGGCTTGAAGAAGTTCTTGAGCACATGCTGTTTAAGCTTGTTATTCTCGTCCCAGGCGTTAACGTTGATCAGCATACAGTGAACCAAGTTACGTATTTTTGGCTCATCCGGATATCCATTGCGGGAACATGAACCGATAGTGTCGTTTGACATATGCAGATACAGCGCACATTCCTGTCGAGCTGTGGCCAACGATTTGAAGTTGGGTGACTTCCAGTGTTCCCCACTAGCTATGGTTACAACGGTTAGCGTCACGATCGCGAGTGACGGGAAGAATAACATTTTGGCAGGTTTTGGTGAAGATTTGATAGGAAAGATAAAATATGATGAGTGTTGATATCAAGGTCCAATAGTGAACTAGCTTTCCCTTTGGGTAGTGTCTGCTTTTATATTAAAAGATATTCACAGATCTGTTGCTGGCCATAGTTGCCGGGGGGTGTTTTGAATTTTGGGGCACGCACTTAAGCTTCACACGATGTTTGTTTGGATGAGTTGGTTGAAATTGTTGTTCGTATAACACGTCGAGCATACGGCTGTGGATCCTATGACTTTTCTGTGTTTTGCTGCTTCGATTTACTTGACTCTTGTGAGATTCTAATTCATTGAAATAAAAAGATTTTGTTTAAACTATTCCATTTATAAATTCCCAATATTTGTTTTTACAAAAATATGCACTGGAAACTGTTAACTTCATACTAAAAATAAGTGGAAACATTAAAAGCGTAACCAGGCATGTATTGGTGTACCCCGGAGTTTGAGAACTGCAGCAATGGATCGGGTTTATTGGCGAAATATTGTGAATAATATCTAATCACTCCTGGGATGTAGTATCAATATAAATAAATAAGCCAAATCTCTAAAACGTCTATTATATGTGAATTTGAACAAACAGTTTGTTTTACAAGGTTGTTTGAAGTGTTATGATGTAACGATTGTATTTTTTTTTTCAATTCATTTATTTTCAACTGGCTCAGCAACGTTAAGCATCAATGAGCCGTGTTTGTGAATAGGGAAAAGCCCTTGTGAGTAGAACTATGCAAATGTTCTTTCTCAAAAAGGCATAAAAACCCTATAGTTTTTTCAAGAAATGATACAATAAATATAATTATATAACAATACATAATAAAATAATATTTGAGGATTCTTCTTGAGGATTTTTTGATAGAGATAACGACCTCCTTGAAGATTGCGTGCAAATGCGTGAATCTGAATGTTTTTAAGTTCTGAGGGAAATAGTTGGAGAAAAATGAAAACATTAAAACCGTAAATTATTGGTAAATAATAAAATTATTAATAACAAAAAACAAAAAAGATGGAGATGTAAACGATAATTAAAAATAACAGAAAAAAAAACACACATACTCATACTTGAAAGTGTATGGACTTGAGGAAATAATATATCCACGAAATATCATCGAGATTGCGTGAAACATTGGGTGTCATTCCCTTTTCGCGGAAATTTTCTATTAAAGATAACCTGTTATTTTGAAATTCAGAGCAATACCACACAATGTGATCAATATCGTGATAACCTATACCGCAAACACATAAGTTACTATCACTCATATTAATTCGAAAAAGATGTGCATTCGAGGAATAATGATTAGACATGAGTCTGCACACTACCCGTATGAAATCACGAGAATAATTATATCCTTTGAACCATGATTTGAGGGAAACTTTAGGAATGATAGAATACAACCACCGAACTTTATCACTTCCATTCCAACTTGTCTGCCAAGATTCAAGTGCACGTTCACGAGGAATATTGAGATATTCATTAAAAGTAATGGGCCTATGAAATAAGACTCCTTCCATAGCGCCCTTCTTAGCTAGAAAATCTGCTTTTTCATTTCCTGATATCGAACAATGAGAGGGAATCCATACAAAAGTGATATTAAATGATCTACTTATCAAAACACTTAAAAGATGTTGGATTCCAGTCAAGAAATACGAAGAATATCTAGACCTTACCGAACGAAGTGCCTCTAAAGAACTGAGACTATCAGAAAAGATGTAAAAATGTTCGGGTGACAAGGACTGAATATGTTGTAAAGCAGTGTATATCGCAGCCAATTCCGCAACAAACACCGAACAAGGTAAACTAAGCTTACGGAATGTGGAGAAGTTAATATTAAATACCCCAAAGCCTGTGGAACCATGAAGACTGGATCTATCAGTAAAAAAAAGTTTTGGTTGAGTCAATATGTTTATATCTTGACAAGAATATTGCAGGCATAACTATTTGGCGGAGATCACCTGAAATACCACTAACATAAACTTTCATTGTCAAGTCAAAATTAATAGAAGAATTGAACAAAATTGAAGGAATGGATTGGAAACCAGATGAATCCGATGGGCTTTCCAGGGTCAGAAATTCATGATATAGTAACATTCGCTTAGATTGAGTACCTAAGGTTAGCATTTTTTCAAAGTTTGCTATCACTATCGGATTGAGTGTTTCACAACGAATCAAAAAACGGAATGATAACTCGAAAAAGCGCACAGAAAGAGGAAGGATGCCAGCTAAAATTTCTAGGCTCATTGTATGCGTTGACTGCATACATCCTAGAGCAATACGCAATCAGCGATATTGAATTCTCTCCAGTTGCAGAATATGAGTACGGGCAGCGGATCTGAAGCAAAAACTTCCATACTCCATAACAGATAGAACGGTTGTTTTATACAACCTAATTAAGTCGTCAGGATGGGCCCCCCACCAAGTCCCTGTCATGGATCGAAGAAAATTTATTCGTTTCTGACATTTTTGTTTCAAGTAGCCTATGTGTTTACCCCATGTGCCTCTGGAGTCAAACACAACTCCTAAATACTTGAATGACAAAGAGAGCCTAATTGTTCTACCCAAAAGTTTAAGTTGCAGTTGAGCAGGATGGTGTTTTCTTGAAAACACAACCATCTCTGACTTTTCAATAGAAAACTCAAAACCCAATTTACAAGCCCAATCAACCAAATTATCAAGAGAAATCTGCAAGGGATTATACAGATCAATACTGTCTTTGCCCATTACCGACACTACACAATCATCTGCATATTGTCTCAAAGTACAGTTACCTGATAAACAAACATCAATGTCATTTACATAAAAGTTGTAAAGGATTGGACTGAGACATGAGCCTTGAGGGAGACCCATGTAGCTAATTCGTAAAACTGACGAAGAACCATGGGAAAAACTCATATGTTTTTCACGCATTAGGTTAAACAGAAAACTATTTAATTTAGGAGAAAACCCATTTAGATGAAGTTTTTCAAAAAGAACCTCAATGGAAACTGAATCAAAGGCACCCTTGATGTCTAGGAACACTGATGCCATTTGTTGCTTTTTACACAAGGCGATGTCAACCTCTGATGAAAGCAGAGCAAGACAATCATTAGTTCCTTTGCCTCTACGAAACCCGAACTGCGAAGGTGAGAGAAGGTTGTGGGATTCTATCCAGCTGTCTAAGCGACTTAGAATCATTTTCTCTAATAATTTGCGAATGCAAGAAAGCATTGCTATTGGTCTATAAGAATTATAATCAGACGCAGGTTTACCAGGTTTCAGAATAGCTATAACTTTGATCTGTCGCCACTCATGTGGAACAACGTTCTGCTCAAGAAAAACATTGAACAATTTTAACAAACGTTTCTTCGCATTATCAGGAAGGTTTTTCAATAAGTTGAATTTGATCCTATCTGACCTCGGAGCCAAATTGTTACATGACAGAAGTGCAAGCGAAAATTCAGCCATACTGAATGGAGGAGCAATATCATCAGATGTCTCCAGGAAGGGAGGTGGAGCGGGGGCTGAATCTGGGCATATCTTCTTGGCAAAGTAAAAAATCCACCTTTCAGAATATTCAATCTGTTCATTTGAATGAGAAGAATTTCTCATTTGTCTGGCAACTCTCCAAAGAGTGCTCAAAGAAGACTCTCGGGAAAGCCCATTCACAAAATTACGCCAATAACCTCTTTTTTTGGCTTTTATGAAGCTTTTGAATTTACGCTCCAGATAAATGTAATTGTCGTAACGATCGCAGGAACCCGATTTACGCCAATCCTTGAACGCATTCGATTTTTCTTCATAAAGATCTGTGCAATCTTGATCCTACCACAGATTAGGAGGACGACTGCGAAACGAATTCCCAGGAAAACGTTTCGTCTGAGCATCAATAGCACTATCATGAATCAATCCAGCTAGAAAATTATACTCTTCTAACGGGGGTAACTCATGAACTAATGCCACTGATTCTGAAATAATTGAAGAATATCTCTTCCAATCAATGTTTCTAGATAAATCATGCTGAACATTCATAGTTCCTGACGATTCAGAATAATTCGAAATAGAAACGGTAATTGGCAAATGATCACTTCCATGTGGATCTTGGATAACCTTCCAATAACAATCTAATGATAAAGAGGAAGAACAAAGGGATAGATCTAAGCGACTTGCGCGGCCTGGTGATGGAGCAATTCTTGTTATATCACCTGTATTCAAAATTGTCATGTTGAATTCATCGCATAGATCATAAATAGAATTAGCTCTGCGATCGTCAAAAGACTCACCCCAGCCAATTCCACGGTCTAAACGAATAATATTGAAATCATGGATGTTTAACACATTGTCCGAACGAAGCCATGTTTCAGATAAAGCAAACACATCACAATTAAAAAAATGGAGCATTTGCTTGAAAGAGTCAAGTTTTGGTAGAAGACTTCTACAATTCCACTGTAAAATAGTAGATTTCTCTGACTCATTCAATAAATTAGGCATCGAAATCAATGAAGGAGAGGAGGGGCCACTTTGAAACCATTTGCTTAGCTAACTGACTGATAGTAGGGAGCCAAGCAGAAATGAGACATTTCATTGAATCTGAAATTCCGAAAATATCAAAGATCCATCCAACAATCGAAGAAAAAGAAATACCTCCTGTAAATGATTGGGGTTCAGGAGCCGATTGAGAAGCGAATCTGGAATGACATGACAATTCAGGGAAATGAACGTCATAGTTAGAGGATCCCCAACCAGGAGGGTTATTGTTGGAAGGAGCAGAAAAATGAGAAGAAGCTTCTGGTTGATTAGAGGATAACCCTCTTTTTTTAGCAGGTTTAGAGGAGGAAGTATTTTTTCTCTTTCTAGCTCTTCTCGCGATTATTGGATCGAAAGTAGTATCCGATTCATCATCCTCTGATAAAACAGAGAAACGATTTTCTGAAACCTCGGATACCTGAGGTGAAGCTGCCTTGAGAATATCAGCAAAGGATCGCTTAGAACGATCCTTAAGTGATTGCTTAAGTTTAAAAGAACGGGATTTGTATTTAGGACATTCCTTAACTGTATGAGGAACATTTCCACAAAGAATGCATTTATCAGCATCCTTATTGCAAGTGCTTTCATCATGGTCGACTCCACATTTAGAACATTTAATTTTATTGCAACAGAAGGTTTTAGTGTGACCTAACTGTTTGCAATTAGTGCATGTCATAATTTTGGGAGTAAATAATCGAACTGGAAGACGAAGCTTATCAATGAGCACATAATTTGGAAGAGCTGTGCCCTCAAAGGAGATTCTGAAAGAACCAGATGGGAAATATTTCTTTTCGTTACCATCCATTAAAAATGAATTCAGGGATCTTACTTCCAAAATTTTCACATGAGGAAGTTTTACATCATGAAAAATACCCTCTGCGTTTTCGAAATCTTTTAGTTGGAGAGATTTTTCCGAAACCACACCATCGATTTCAACAATGTGTGCCGGAATATACACACGATATTCATCAGTGAATAAAGAATTATTAACAATCGCATTAGCGTCTTTGCAATCCGAGAGCACAACACGAAGTTTGTCTTTATTCACTTTTGTAGTTTCCAAGACACTTGAGTACTTAGACTTCAAGTCTTTGCAAATTTGGGTCACCCTTAAAGGTTTCCCTTTGGGACGGAAGAATACCACCCAACGTGTTTTCGATGATCCCGAAACGTTCTGGTATTGTCGAATTCGAGAAAGATTCTTGGAAGGAACATTCTCAATGATTGAATGCTGAAGAGAATTAATTGGATTTTGAACCGAGGTGAGTGAAACAGGATCATTTGTTGGTTGTGTCGAATTTTTTGTTGGGTTGGGTGTCGAATTTGACAGTGATTGGTTCTTCTTTTTCTTTGAAGGACGAACTTCAGAAAAACAATCATGAGGAGTATCTACGATGGACATATCAACATCGTTCCCCTCCATTTAGAAAAATTTATGAAACAAAACTGAGAGTAGAAAGAGCATAAAATGTCTAACACGTACAGAAGATAAAATAATTATATGTGTATTAAAAAAAAATTAAATAAATAAATAAAGAAACAGATAAATAGAATAAAACAAAACAAAAACTTAGCTATTTAAATTTTCCAGTGGCAAGAGATCTTCAAAAATCCTGCTCCAAGGTTCAATACAGCTTCACACACCGAAAAGTACTTGAGAATGCAAAAATCGAATATCTTCTTCGAGGAATTTCACTCGCTGAACAAATGGGTCCAGTTACTGCACTATTTCTTCCGGAAAAAGTTTTCAAAACGCTGAAATGTCTTAGAGAAAGAAACATCACAAAGAAAATCTGAAATATTCGTTATGATGAAAATTATACGTCACCTTTATTCCACGGCTTGCTGATGTATGAACGATTGTATTTGATAATATAAATAATGTTGATTAATTTTCAATAATATTCATGTACAATAACATTCTTGGGAGGTTTAATAATAGCGAAAATTTATACTTACATGAAAAACGATATTCAAGTAGTTTCATTATAAACAATAAACATAATCATTGTACGATCTACGATCAAATACTTAAACAGTAGGGTATCAAAGACATGTGGTGAATGTTGAAAATGGTGAATGGTGAATAAAACATAAAATGGTATTTTTATCATTCTTATTTAATTCGCTTTCTTCGAAGTAGTTTCCATTAGAAGCAATATATGCAACTCAATTGTTCAACAAGTTCTCAAAATATGTTTATAAGCCGAAACCAGATTGGATATCATATCAATAGTTTTAGACCTACTCACACAATATTGATGTTCATACGATGCTCAAACGTGATCTCCATCGTAATCTTTGATTATACATCTAGAACTATGACTATGAATATAAGCCGAAAAAGCCGAGAAACTTGGTTTCGAATAACGATCATGATTGTGAGCACCCCACTCACATTCTCTTACAGCTTACGACTTCATGGAGTTTTCATGGTATTATTTCACACTTGCGAAATCCCGAATCCGAGATATGGTTACAGCATAAGGTTGTTGCTTTCTTAGAACTCACACGAGAGGCACTCCGCCATTTCAACTTTTTGTTCCGGAAATTATTCGACTACTGATAATGCGTATAATTTTTGATCTAAGATAAAAAGTAAATAAACAAAACCTTGCAATAGATGACGATGTTAAAATGTGTTTAACTTTTTTGTTGAAGGCAAACTTATTTCAACATGATATCAACGCAAATGTTGTTGATGTCCTCAAGTAAGTTAATTTTTAGAACCACTTGTTTACTTGGTAGATTTTCAACAGTCATCGAAATGCCACGTAGCTCTCATTTATCGGAAAATTATTGCTTCTCGCGGAAAAGGTGTTAGCATTCGGGAAAATGCTCGAGAACTTATCCAATCACACAAAGCAGTTAGAGGTTATTCAAAATTATATAAAAAAATATGGCAAAAATAAGAAAATAGGAAGAAAACCAAAGCTTCCAGTACGTGCCAAATGCAGCATTTTTGCAAATACTAGTAGTTAGATGGAAACTATTACCAAGACACTTGAATTTGATTTGATCGCTAAACTATAAATCGATTTTTAATTAACATCCCTGAAATTTTCCGCCAAAAGTCGAGGAATATTCTCCGATTGGTGACTCCCCAGAAATATGAACGTATCCAGTTTGTTAAACATAACATAAACATGGAAAAAATTAAAATTAAAAAAAATTACGGCTTCAAATACACCCTCATTTCAAAAAGCTCTCAGAAAGCCTCCTTGTAATGGAATCCTCTGCCGACAGAAAAAAATATAGTTCATTCAGATGTGTGGGATAATCAATTTTAGGTAATATTACGATGAAGTAGGGATGTTCCCAGTCGAACCATATTCCATTGGAGGGAACCTACTAGGTGAAAAATTTAGTATAATTTTTTTTTATCTTTTATCTATTTTATCAATTTGTATCTATGCCAAACCGATATAGTTGTTCTCGAATTTCCGAGCAAAGTTTAATTATTTTTTTCTATATCGCTGAATATAAGACCCGTATGTTTTTATTTTTTCGTTAAGGTGCCCATTTCTGTTTCAGGGTGGTCCGAAAAATAATTGTTTTCCCTTTTCACCAAAAAATGATTTTTCTTTCAAAAATTCATAACTTTGGAACTGCTGGACCAATTCAAATGATCAATATATCAAATTAAAGCCAATTAATTGGAAAAAATGCAGAACGTGCACAAAGTTTGAATTCTTTTTTTTCATTGATTTTTTTTATAAATCGTTTATTTGCACAGGCTCACTTACATAAGTTTAAAGGAGACACGAGGAGACGACTCGAGGCTAGTAGGGTGACAATTTTTTATCATGGAGAGGAAAGGACATAAGGAGGTTTGGACAATACAGGCGATTAAATACGGAGATCGATAGTTTCGAGGAAAAGATAGATTTAGGACATATAATCAAGGTGTTGGCTAACCGAGCCAACACATCTCGCACTGGCATATTGGGTTGTTTCCCTAGGGCCCGAAGATAGTTTTCTAAATTCGACCGAGCTACAGGATACATCTCGCATGCCCAAACAACATGTTCGATGTCGTGATCACTTTGATCACAAGCGCAGAGATTGTTGCTGACAAGATTTATACGAAATAACAGCGCGTCTAACGAACACTGATTGGACATGAGGTGCGAATAAAGTCCCGACTCATTTCCTTTATCATTGATTGTATTTGTTTACCTAAAGCGTTACATAGAAGTTTCAGAAAATTCGAAAAAATTGTCAAAATGGCGGCCAATTTTGTTAAAAATTGGTGAGTTATTATTTTAAAATGCAACCCATATTCTAACAATTGATGAACTGATTTTTTTTTCATGCTACAATCATGATATCCGTTTCTCCTTTTATTTTTCAGCTACTAATCAGTGATACAATACAAACTTATTTCGCGAAAAGTCACATAACCGCGAAAATTTCGAAGTCTCCGAGAAAAAAACATCGTAAATTCCGAAATCCGAGTAAAAAAATCCGCGTAAAACGCGACATCAGTGTATATCGCCATTTTGGATTTGCATTTGTTATAAATAACTGTGTTGTACTAGTCAAGCCCTTTGGAAAAACCCATATTGATGAGGTTTTGAGACAATATGTGATCCGCCATTTTGTAGGAGTCGCCACCAATGTTGCCACATTCAAATCTGTACCAGTGGGGTTAAAAATTTCACTCATCTGTACTTCCAAAAATCTGTACCATCGAAAATATTAATTGTAGAAAAAAATCATATGCTCATTTATTTACTACAAATATCACATTTACATTTCATTCGTCATTCGTGTGTTTGATGATGCTTATAAATAGTTTTTCTGAGTCTAGATTGCATACTATCATTTATTAAAAGTTTCCAGCTGCCGCACCAAGCGATACTGCGGCGTATAGGTAATCCTGTACCTTAATGTAACTTTGTTCAAATGTAAAAAATTTATCCACGGAAAAAATCGGTACCAATCTGTACCTTTTGACGAAAATCTGTACTCTGTACCGTACAGAATCTGTACCTCGAATAACGAAAAAATCTGTACCTTTCCAGATAAATCAGTACGTGTGGCAACACTGGTCGCCACCTTGGATTTTAAAGATCATGAAATACGCAGTTTTATAATGACTGCAGAGATAAAGATAAGTTACAAAATTCATATCAATCGGTTTAAATTTCTATTAATGTGGGACAGTGCTACAGACAAACATGTTACAAACATACAAACGGCAATCTAAATAAAACCGTTTAAAAAAATCGAACTGTATGAGCCCAAAATGGTCTATATTCGAATCATATAAAATCGAGTCAGTATATAATCGAGATCGACTCTTATATCGTTCATCGGAAACGCGCTTCGCTTTTCGTTTGCTTGTTTATGATCAATGTCTTTTCATTCAAACGAATCGACGTTTTTAACGATTTCAAGTACGGGTTCGTCTATGCGGACAATTTCGTGAATAATATCATATCGTTGACCTATACTGGAAGCAATTCTACCAAACAAATGTTTATTTTTAAACATGACAAACAAAAACACGGTGTACAAATCGTTCTTCCTGCTGAATAGCTTATGGTTTGCCGGTGTTTCCGATTTCAAACACGAACTACTTTCAAACATACAAGTTTACAGACGCCGCTTCAGTTGAAACATGTTTCGGAAACAGTACGATTATCGCTCGTTATAAAAGCGAAACTTGGTGCTGACTTCGTCAGTCCACATTTATATCTGCAACTAAAGATGAAGTTCATCTTACAAAGTGTTAGTTGCCTTCTTGTACTTCCGGCTTTCACCTTCGCCTTAACTGCCCATTGGTTAGAACCGAACACGGAATCGATTTATACCGTTCAGCAGGAGTGTGCTGACTATCTTCGGTTAACGGACGAAGCGGTCCAACAGCTGACCGGATTTGGCTACGCAGATACGCCCGGTGTGCGTGAGCTCACGCACTGCATTCTGGTCGCCCTCAATGCCTGGGGTGATGACAACTTGCCGAAGACACATGTGATCAAAAACTTTTTTCTGCCTGCCGAATCGGATAGTTGTTACGAAAATCGGACGCAGGAATGTTTAGACAAATCAGTGAAAAGTTTGTCGCCGCATGACATTCTAGGTCGTGCGTACCATTCGTTCCGGTGTTATTACTACCACTACGGTCATATCGTGGAGGAAGAACAATTCGTGCCATTTCGCGATTTCACCCTGCATCAATTTATAGCGGAATCCTTCGCCATAGAGAATATATCCAAGGACGAATTACAAAAGATTTCTGATGGTGATTTTTTCGACGTTAAAAAGTTCCCAAACATCGTTTTCACATATGCCGTTCGTGCCGGCTTTTACGACCCCGAAAGTGGTCCGATTATTGACCGGATTTACACTCAGTTCGGGCTTCCAGAAATCGTCAGCGAAAACACTCGCAACTGTGTCTGTGCAGTTCGGCAGCAGCACTTTGGGGAACCAACTCGAACGTACGAACTATTCAAACAGTGCTTCGCAAACATTCTGCCGACGCCGGATTTATTGCGAAGTGTGGCACAGGGACTGCTGGAATCGTCTCCTTCGGAAGCCACTTGCAACGTTTGTGGAGCAACCACTTCGGCACCCCATTATGGATACGGATCTTCAAGCGTTACTTGCAGCGTTTGCGATAAAAGTAATGAGATAATACACACTAAACTGCCGCCCCGTTACAATATAAAGTACTGAGGTGGAAAAGAAATAAAATCATTTCAATCTGACTATTTTTGTTTGTTATTTTTCGTTACTCAATTTTTGCAAAATTCATACATCGTCATCTTTCAATCTCATCATCTTGTACTGGTTTTTTTAATGGCAATTCTTTCAGCGTTTCGATTTCTTTTTTTTTTTTGTTATCGATGTCTGCAAAACATCTCTTTGCTTTATCTTTGGTAATAATCACATCACACAATTCACGAGAATCTATGTAGATCGAATACCATGGATTTGTGGATTTGGATAAGCTAGAAGACTCCTTAATTTATCCTTTTAATCAAGCGCTTCAACTCTTGGTAGTCTCTTCAAAACTATTAAGGTACACCGGGGCAAGTTGAAACGATAACTTGAAAGTTATCTCAAAAAATCACTAAATCACTAAATTTGAATCTGTTTGCAGATTATACCACGTATAACAAATCACTTTCGATTAAAAATAGGGATTCACACTGGATGTTTCGAAAAATATCAATTTGAAAATGTTAATTTTTCATACATATGCATTTTCTCAACTTGACCGTAGGGCGGGGTAAGTTTAAACGCGGAGCTATCATGAGTTTAATGTGCGGTTTTGCTTCTCGAACTATCTACAACTGATTTATGAACCACTAAACTGAAGTAATTACATATAAACAATTGGAAAAAAGGGTTTTGGTACACGTGAAAAGTGGGGGAGCAGTCTAATACACACAAAACGGACACTACATACTAGGAATTAATATACGAAACAATTACATCAAGAATACTATTTTAGGCTACTCAAAACGGCCACTAATGAGGTTTATGGGATCATTCAAATATTCAAATTATATGTAACGCACTCAAAAAAGGAGAAGCGGATTGTTGCGGAAACTTATTTACAAATAAATCCAACTAAATCTAAACATTCTTGTGCAAATGACCATTTGTTACACGTTATGTAGAGAAGAGGTAATCAAAAATAGAAAAAAAGCGTTACGTAATATTTGAACGACCCCTAGTTGTAAAATTTTCAAATTTTACATGTATCAGGTCTGTGTATTCATAAATTATGTAGAACATACTGAAGAATGGAATATAAATGATTCTTATTTTTTAAATTAATCATCATTCATTCATACAGCAATCACCGACAAATAACGTCCAGCATCTGCAGCAATGTTTCAAAAATAGTCGATTTTCACTGGTTTCAACCTGAGAGAGAGGAGCCAGCTGAATGACAGATAGTTTGTTTTCTTCTTATTCTTTTTGCGCATTTTCATCAAGAAAATTCCAATCTGACAATTTCAATCAAGCATGTTGTTGTCATTCATTTATGTGAAAAGTGTTCAAACTTGACGTGAACCTTTGTTTGTGAGTACATTTGTGCGTTTTTATCTCCGATTTGATATTTGACTTAGAACTGCGTCTAACAGGAATATGTGGGGGGTAAAAAACTTTGAACACTGATCATGTAGGAAATAGTAAAAGATGTACCAGGTCAGCCCACATCATGGCTTCCAGCAGCATCGGCTCATTCAAACAAGTTTTTTTTTACTTTTGATAATTTCGATATGGTTGCCCTAAAGAATTATTTCGATGATTTCTAAAACAATATCCGAAATAAGAAGCAAACTGATTTTTATGATTTGCTTGTCGGTGGAGATCTTGTGTGAATTTATGGGTGTTTTTGGCTCAATTGTGAAGTGACCAGATAGTCAAAGGTCTAACGCGGGACACAAAAAACAAAACGTTATGTATATACGTTATGTGAAAATAAACCATAGTTTAGCGAGTCTCATTTATTCGTGAAACACTCAACATGTGTCCTTGCAATTAAACCTGATCTGTATAATTTTTTTCTAAGTAAGGTAAATGATTTTGGTTTGTCCAGTCGAAAATACGATCATGGTTTGTCCACTGTTTTGAATGCTCTAATTCAGCACACCTTTGTCAAATCAGGTATTCGAAGGTTTCAAAACATATAAATAGAATTGTCTTTTTTCATGATTTACAGTAGTTTTATAGTATATTTTTACGGAATCACATGTTTTAAAGGATTATAAAATACACCTTCTATTAGTTTCAATACGCCCCTCATTCGAGCTAACTTTTAATCGGTCACCAGATGATTATTTGGCACGTATTCAGTCCTTTTCTGGATTATAACACTTACAAATATTGTAAACATCATGCTTGCACACTATTTGTATCAGATTTACATAGCTAAACCATTAAACTAACGCATTTTGATGAACTCAATTCTGATCATATGAGTTGTCCAATTCAATGATGTTATTTTGTCCACATGACTTCTATGGCAACCGCTTGGTGCGCTGCAGTTTGTTTATGTTTGTTTATGGTGTGCTTCGCGTATAGCAGAAGTAAGGTTTTTCTGTGTTTATTGTATTAAAGGTAACATTTTTAAAATGCCCAAGAAAAGGCAATATTCTGAAAAAAGACTAAATTATGAATGGATCAATATAGTGACAGAAAACTCAAGCAATGATAAATGCAACATCTACTTGAGAATTCGAATGTTTTCATTCAAAAATGGTGATTTATAAAACCGGACAAACCATGATCATTTTTTGGACAAATCATGATCAGATGTGATCAAACCATGATCATAATTTCTCTTTGGGGAAAATCGTTAAAAAACATAAAAAATTGAATAATTTGAATGCCTTATAGTAGTATCAGCAACAAGAAACTTGGGGCTTTTGAACAAACCCAAACTAGTATCGGTTATATGTGATTTTCATGAAAAAAAATCGATTTGCATTTACTAGTTGCGTAAAAACACCCCAAATCGGACAAACCAAGATCATTTACCCTATCGTCATTCAGTTGTGATTTTTCGATCAGCCCATTATGCCAAAAGATCACTGGAGAATGGATAATGGATCGGTTTGAGATAAACATTGTCGCGAAGACCGCCAGTAGGCGAGTAGAGCGAAGCTCAAAGTGGTGCGCGACCGAGACGCAGAGGATACAATTCAGACAGATTTATCACACACGCCACACAGCAGCGGCAAGTATAAGTTTATTTTTCTTTTGTCCTCCTATCACTCCTTCTACCATCTGTGCTGGATTTACACCATTGTTCATCTGTGTGTTTACCAAATCGGCAAACGTTGGCATTAGGGGTGTCTATTTTTTCTTGGTTACATTACCGTTGAAATTTTATTGGAACTTTTTTTCATTTTAGAATTTTATATAAATGAAATAAATTAATATAAATATTATCCGCAGCATAACCTTATAATATTTTTTTTTACTTATTCATTTTGAGAATTATTATATTCTGTTCATATCGAACAGTTGGCCGATTTTTCTAATATAGCTGAGGGCGGAAAGGACCCCCCGTTGACGCAATTGAATATTTCTGATACCGAACCTCCTCCTGAAGAGCAGGAGGATGAAGCAGAAATTGAGGTAGAAAATTCTGTTTACGAAGTTGGTAGTTCCGAAGATGAGGAAATCGGCGAGAAACAGGATTTTCGTCCTAAAGAATACCCTGAAGGCTCCAAAGGCCCATTCATTGTGTACTTTAGACGAAAATCCAAACCTCTCAATGTCATTCGTATCTCGAAGGAACTAACTCAACATTTTTCTGACGTTACCGAAATTACACGGATGGGGCCAGACAAACTACGAGTTGTCGTCTCAAGCAGGACCCAAGCGAACAAAATAACGCGCTGCGACCTCTTTGCGATTGAGTATCGTGTATACGTACCCTGTTGCAACGTCGAAATAGACGGCGTAATAACCGAAAAGGGTTTGACCCGAAAAGAGATAATCGATGGTGTCGGTCGCTTCAAGAACTCCACACTAAAAACTGTGAAGATTCTTGCATGCGATCGACTGAAAGCTGTGTCACATAAAAATGACAAAAGAATTCTCAATCGGACAAACTCTTTTCGTGTGACTTTTGAGGGTTCCGCCCTTCCAAATTACGTTGCAATAGGGGCACTTCGTTTACCTGTTCGATTGTTTGTACCCCGGGTAATGAAATGCAACAAATGTATGCAACTCGGTCACACGGCCGCCTATTGTTGCAATAAAAAACGTTGCGCAGATTTTGGAGAGAGCCACGATGAGAATCCTTGCGCGAAAGAGCACAAGTGTCTTCATTGCGGCGGGACTCCTCATGATCTTATCCAATGCACGGTGTACAAACAACGAGGGGAAAAACTCAAGCGTTCCTTAAAGGAACGTTCCAAGCGGACTTTTGCAGAAATGCTTAAGAGTTCCGTGCCAACGACACAGGACAATCCCTACTCCATTCTGCAGAACGACGAGCATGTTGCTGACGCTCCCAATGCCGGATGTTCCGGTACATCGCAGGGTGCCATCAGGAAAAGAAAAATTACTTCTTTTCCATCACTCCCCAGAAAGAATACCGAAACTTCCCAAGTTGGAATGATGCTTCGAACTGAACGTGCTGAGAATAGGCCGAAGCAAGTACCTCCCGGTTTACGTGGTCATGCTACCAACCAGGGGTGCTCAGCACTTCCCGGAACAACAACGAACACGTCTGTTCCATTTTCGCGGTCGAAGCAACAGCCACTACCTGGCCTGCTTGCGCTTTCAGACCTTGTGGATAACATTTTAAATGCTTTAAATATAAATGATATGTGCACCCGTGGCCGAGTGGTTAGCGTCCCACACTATCATGCCGGGTGTTCGGGTTCGATTCCCGTTCTGGTTGGGGGATTTTTCGTCAAAGAAAATTCTTCCGGCTTGCACTGTGGTCACGCGTATTCTAGAGCTTGCCACTTTAGAGTACATTCAAGGCGTGTTATTCGGCATAGAAATCTCAACCAAGTATTAATGAACGACGCTAGTTAATGAATACGTTGAGACGGCAAAAGTTCCACAGGGAACGTTAACGCCATTCAAGAAGAAGAAATATAAATGATCCTCTTAAAAGCATAGTATTATGTTTGCTTCCGGTTGTGAGAACATTTTTGAAAGAAAAATGTGGCTTTTTAGCAGCGTTCATTTCCCTCGATGCCTAATTCAGCGCAAGAGGTCAAGGATTTGACCACTGTCATACAGTGGAATTGCAGAAGCATCATCCCTAAACTAGACCAATTTTAATTTTTAGTTCATAGCTCTAACTGTGATGTATTTTCTCTCTGTGAAACATGGCTTTCTTCAGTCGACGAGCTGAATTTTCACGATTTCAACATTATTCGCCTAGATCGTAACGACTCGTTTGGTGGCGTACTATTGGGGATCAAAAAACGTCACTCCTTCTATAGAGTCACTATCCCATCGATTACAGGCATTGAAGTTGTCGCTTGCCAGATACAAATCAATGGCAAAGAACTCTGCATTGCTTCGATATATATTCCTCCCAGGACTACGGTAGGCCGCCATCAGTTCTTTGATATTTTCGAGGCATTGCCGGAGCCGCGGTTAATCTTAGGTGACTTCAACTCCCATGGAACAGCATGGGGGTCACTCTACGATGACAACCGTGCCACGTTGATTTATGATCTGTGCGACAACTTCAACATGACAGTTTTAAATACTGGGGAAGCAACTAGGATAGCCAACCCTCCTGCACGGGCAAGCATGCTAGACATATCTCTCTGCTCTTCTTCATTATCCCTGGATTGCACATGGAAGGTAATCCAAGATCCCCACGGTAGTGATCACCTACCAATAATTTTATCGATCACCAATGAATCAAAATCTAGTGAGTCAGTCGATATTGCGTATGACCTCACGAAAAATATTGACTGGAGAAAATTTGCAGAATTAATATCTGAAGCAATTATTTCGATGCATGAACTTCCTCCCCTTGAAGAGTATAATTTTATATCAAGTTTGATTTACGATAGCGCACTTCAAGCTCAAAAGAAACGTATTCCTGCTACCACTTTCCGACGTCGTCCTCCATCACTTTGGTGGGACAAGGAATGTTCAAAGGTCTACCTTGTAAAATCATCCGCTTTCAAAAAAATCAGGAAAACTGGATTAGTGGAATGGTTTCGAAAGTACCAAGCTCTAGAAGCCAAACTAAATGGTCTGATTAAAGCAAAAAAGCGTGGATATTGGCGGAAGTTCGTCAATGGTTTGTCAAGGGAGATCGCTATGAGCACTCTTTGGAATACGGCTAGGAGAATGCGTGGCTGGAATCATACCAATGAAAGTGAGGAATACTCTGACCGTTGGATTTTCAAATTTGCAAGGAAGGTTTATCCCGATTCTGTTCCTGCACAAAGCGTCGTACGCGATATTCCGCTCCAATGCGATTATGAGAATTTTTCGATGGTAGAATTCTCAATTGCCCTCCTCTCATGTAACAATTCAGCTCCGGGGTCGGACAAGATTAAATTCAACTTGTTGAAGAATCTTCCCGACCTGGCAAAACAGCGTTTGCTGAACTTGTTCAACAAGTTTCTGGAGCTGAATATTGTCCCGCATGACTGGAGACAAGTGAGAGTGATAGCCATACGAAAACCCAACAAGCCGGCTTGCGATCACAACTCGTATAGGCCGATTGCAATGTTATCCTGTATTCGCAAATTGTTAGAGAAAATGATTCTACTTCGTTTAGACAAGTGGGTCGAAACGAACAATTTGCTGTCAAATACGCAGTTTGGCTTCAATTTTCTCCAAACAATAACCGGAACATGGTGGGGTGCCCATCCAGGAGACCTCATTCAGTTGTACAAAACAACGATATTATCAGTGTTGGAATATGGCAGTTTTTGCTTCCGATCAGCTGCCAGGATTCATATTCTCAAGCTGGAGAGGATACAATATCGTTGCTTGCGTATAGCCATGGGGTGTTTGCATTCGACACATACGATGAGTCTCGAAGTTTTGGCAGGAGTACCCCCGCTTACTCTTCGGTTCACAGAATTATCCTACAGATTTCTCATCCGTTGCAAGATCATGAATCCATTGGTGATTGATAACTTCGAAAATCTACTCCAACTGACTCCTCAGTCAAGTTTTATGTCTTTATACCATGAGTACCTTACCCACGACGTGCACCCTTCACCGGGCATCTCCAACCAAGTTTGCTTCCCATACTTTTGCAATTCCTCTGTCATTTTTGATCTGTCCATGCGACAAAAAATCCATGGAATACCAGATCACCTACGCTCCAATGTTATTCCGTCGATATTTTCGGAAAAATATGGGAAAGTTGTATCTGATAAAATGTTCTTTACTGACGGTTCATTCATAAACGGGTCCACTGGCTCCGGCATCTTCAATGAAAATTCCAGTGCCTCTTTCAAACTCAAAGATCCTTGTTCCGTGTATGTCGCTGAACTGGGTGCGATATACTACGCACTGGGGATCATTGAAACATTGCCCATCGACCACTATTTTATTTTTTCAGACAGTCTCAGCTCAATAGAGGCAATCCGCTCAATGAAAGTTGATAAACGCTCATCTTATTTCCTAACTAGAATAAGACAACTATTGAGTGTTTTGGTCGAAAAATTATTCAAGATTACCTTAGCATGGGTTCCCTCTCATTGTTCGATTCCGGGGAATGAGAAAGCGGACTCGCTAGCTAAGGTGGGCGCTTTAGAAGGCACACTTTTTGAAAGGCAAATTGCTTATAACGAATTTTTTCACATTCCTCGTCTGGACACACTCATTAGTTGGCAGCGCATGTGGAGTGGTGATAAGTTCGGTCGTTGGTTAAACACGATTATCCCTAAGGTCTCGACGAGTGCATGGTTCAAGGGATTGAATGTAGGTCGTGATTTCATTCGCGTGATATATCGGCTCATGTCCAATCACTACAACCTAAACGCGCATCTCTATCGCATTGGGCTCGCAGCAAACAATCTTTGTGATTGTGGCGATGGCTACCACGACATCGAGCAT
The DNA here is from genome assembly GCF_029784135.1 of Toxorhynchites rutilus septentrionalis. Lineage (NCBI taxonomy): Eukaryota > Metazoa > Arthropoda > Insecta > Diptera > Culicidae > Toxorhynchites > Toxorhynchites rutilus. Next base: position 7,739,994 of record NC_073746.1, read on the forward strand.
GTTGTCTGGTCGTATATCCGGTTCCATACTGCTCGCTCTCAGCTCTCTAGAGCACTGAGAGCACAAGGCAGACAATCGGATATCCCCGTCCGGGATATCTTAGGTAGCCGCGATCCTGATCTTCTGCTTCATCTATACCTGTTCCTCAGAAACGCCGATGTCATCGTTTAATGATGTTTCCTTCGTTGTGTCCCCGTTTCATATCCCTCCTATCCGATCGATAAACTTTTACTTAGTCGCGGCAATACATACACACACTCTTTACAGATGCACGGGCCAGATGATTGATGATTGCGCCGGCTAGTGACCATTCTATCCTGGATTCCTCGAGTCGAGAAAGACGCACCACGCTAGATATGGGGTACAGACTAGGGGGGCGTTGCTGATTAATGGTCAGCTGTATCCCAATAGAAAGTATCCCGTGTCGGGCACACGTACAGAGCATCGAAGACTGCAACATACCAATTATGAGAACACTTGTAATACTAACCTCGAGCCAACCGCGAGTAATCGGTTACATATTACTAACATAGTTGTAAGACAAAAATTGTCAAAATATTGGACTCCCGGCCCCGTCAGGCTAACGCCACATGTGCCTTAATAAAATAATATTTTGGAAAAAAAAAATCAATAACTTTGAGTTAAGTTGAGATATTGACAAGTTCTGCATCGCAAAATGTTTATATTAGTAAGTTCTAAAAGTCTTCCGAAGACAATTTGTGTATAGAATTTGAAATATAAAAGGTAGAGCAAAAAACAGGTTTTTTCATTGTGACCCTAACGTAACTTAGAAACAAGGCGCTGTATCGGTTATTTCAAGAGATAGAAATAAATTTTGTTCTACAAAGATATTTTAAATAACTGGGACTATAACATTGTCGAACTATGTTTACCTCTATCTATAAAGATAAGAAAGTTATATTTTTTATTTCATCGACAATTTTAATCAAAAAAAAAATAAATTTTTTTACAACATAAAAATGAGCGCTTTGTCATATGTAACAACTTTGTCTTAGACAGTTTTTGTTTAAAGAAGAACTGTCAAGTTCTAAATGATAATTTCCACTTAAATACATATCCTGGAGCATTGTGCATTGTACTTATAACAACCAATTAACTTTCACCTTAACTTTGAAATAAAAAGTCATATTTGAAATATAAACCTTTTGTTTTTTAAACTGTATATAATCGTCTCAGTATATAATTGACTCAGTATACAATAGAGTAGAATCTGTTACTTCAGGAATCCGGTTTCGTTATTCTGGTTTAACAGGGAAACTTCGATATAACGCACCCTTTATATAACGTCACTCGATATAACGTACACATTTCCAATATGTAAAGGAAAAAATTTTCGAATATTTTTTTTCTGAAAGAATGATGAATTATTTGTATTGTGATGCTGAAACATGTTTTGTAGCTTTCATCAATCCCGAAATACAGTACGGAGGGAAACATCATGAAAAAGTCTGGCTTCGTCTTTTAATTGAATTTATTCATCAACTTCACTGAAACAGCAACGCAATAATGTATTATAGGCTACGTTTGTGAGTTCTTTATTATGCTTCGATATAACGTAAAATTCGATACAACGTACAATTTTGAAAGTAAAATGTACGTTATATCGAGGTTACCCTGTAGTTGAAAAAGTGACCAAGGAAATTAATTTTGCCGTATTTTTTAATTTTTTCATTAGGTCCAGTAGTTCAAAAGTTATGAATTTTTGTAGTGGAAAAAAGGGGGAAAATTGTTTTTTGGAACCATCGATTAATTTTGAAAAATCTAGGTTTTTGTGCGAGAGATCGTCGCTTCGACTCGGATCGCATCGTTAAATGCGGACTTCGCCATCATTACATTGTACTCAGAATAAATTTCGAAAAACGAAAACGAAAAAAAAAGATTGTAATAGAATTTATGCGTTTTTGTGAGGCATTCATACCCATGATGTTTTTCCTGCGCCACAATATTTCTAGCCTATTTATGACATTACACTTTTTCTGAGCGATATTTTTCCGGACACATACTGAAATATGCAGTCCTACATAAAAAAAAACATAGGTAATGATTTATTTGGGTTTCGTTATTGTTATTCAAACAAAATTGTTCAAACAAAGTGATATCAGATGGGTCGCCCGCCTGGACGCAGATTGAGTATAGCTGGTCTAGTGTAATATACCGATTAGCCTTCAAAATCAGAAAATGTCTGTATTGTCTGGAATAATCGGAAGTCATTGCATCTTCGCGCTGTTTCCAATAACAACCATCAGATGATAAGCGATTTCAGGGGCCTTGAGCTTGTCGCGTACAGATTAACTCGCACAAATAATATAGGTCACGATCGTTCAATCGGACTCAGTAGCTCCAGTAGCTCCTGTTTGTTCAGAAGGATTATTGCACGAAATCTGTTTACATCTATACTTTTTCACGAGTAATAAAATGAAGCTGATGATACTGATGTCGTTAGTAGTGGTGGGGGCTGGTAAATAAGGTTTTGCTGATGTTTAAGGTTTTTTTTTGTTGAATGTATGTTTTTCCATTTCTCAATATAGCTCCCTTCACCGGGTGGCTGGGCGGACAAAACAACGTCGGAGGAGGACTACTGGGGTAAGAATAAAATACCTTCCTGCTCAGTCACAGCTTCTGAATAATATATACCCCAGAAAAGTTCATCAATTTAGCGAAAAGGTATATGAACGGAAACGAGAATTCTTCATGGGGATCAACGAAAAAGTCTCTAACATGTTGTGGATCACCACATCAACTACAACGGAGATGTCTAAACCGAAGAAAGACACTCAATTTGATAGCGAAGATCGACTCAGTTCGACTACCAGCGATGATGACGAACCTTATTTGGCCATTGTAAGTATCCTGTCATCTTAATGTGAGACTGTCATCTTAATTTTCATTATTCATTTCAGTACGCACGAAGCAGTTTTCTATCGCCGGACGATCTTATTGAGCGATCTCCGCAGACACAATTTACTTCTAAAGATACGCCTAATGTAAACAAAATAGAGTGAACCTGTTTGAAAAACATTTGTCATAGTGCTATAAATAAAGTCTGCTTTGCGATGCGATTAATTGCGTTTCACGCTGTAAACAGGCTTCACGGTTGATTTCGGCTTATCATGTTGTATTATCGAAGAGGGTTGCGGTGTTTCAATGACGGGTGAGACAACCATGGTGGGAGAGTAACCACATCCTACCATCATTTCATCGTGCAACTCCATCGATTCTGAACCGGAGTCCTGTTGGTTGAAGTTTATCTGTGGGGCTACCGGTAGGAAACTCATCGTTGGTAACTATTCAAACAAATCCTGACTTACCTGATCTCGAATTGATCACTAGTGTCATCAGAATCACACAGCAAAACTTGAATCTCATTGTGTATTTCATTAAAATTATGCCACACTGAGCACTTCTTCTCAACGAAAATAGTGGTACACGAATGGGATGATGTTTAATGAACAAACGGCTGTTAACTCATTGCGCACGATTGTGATCGACCTGCTGGACGCCACTTAAAAAAGAGCGCAAGCCGTTTGCTTATGTATTGAGCTATAAAACAAAAAGTTATAAATACACCGAAGGTAATCAGTCATTGAAAGACAATTTGCTCTTCTAATCGGATGACATATTCACTGGCAGCGAACATTAATTGATCACGACTTCCAGTCGATCTGTTCTCGCGATTATGTTTCGGTAGTTATGCAATGTTGTAAAATGGACTGTCATCCCAAACAATCATGCTAACGGTTAAATGTTTATAGAAAATATTTTATCTTAGAAAACTATCAAAACCCTGTATAGTAGTACTTCTCCATCGCATCAAGCCATAAGCTAACCCTAATCCCGATGCTGTTTGTACGGAATGTCAACCTTGTCGTCGACTTTCTTGCGCGGTGTGGGCGTGGGTAGCACTGGGTTGGAAGGAGCTCGGTCCCATGGTTGATAGACGCTGCAATAGCACGGTTTGAAGCCCTGGTGAGACTCTCGATGATGACTGGAGCCATATGGGTCGTACTCCTTCATGTAGATGGGATATCCTGTGGAGAATGAGTTTTATTAACACTAGGTTTACGGATGTTTCTTATATACCTATCTCTACGAGCACGCGTCATTTTGACGCAACACACATATACAGCCATTCCATGCCAAACCGATATGGTGTTTCTCAGAATTTCGTGAAAAGTGATAGTTTTGTTTCTTACCGCAAAATATTAGATCAGTATTTTTTTATTTTTTTCGTTAGGGTGACTATTTCGGTTTTAGGGTTATGCGAAAAATCAGTTTTTTTTCAAAAATTCATAACTTTTGAACTACTGAACCGATTTAGGTGATCGACAAATCAAATTAAAGCCAACTACCAATTATTTTTGAAAAAATACTACACTTGCAAAAACTTGAATTTTGCTCTCGTGATCATTGATAGGGATTGTTAACCGGTATTACCGGTAATACCGGGTCGTTTTCCATTACCGAATTACCGGTAATTTTACAACCAATAACCGGTAATTTGAAATATTGCTCGAGAATCAAATAAGATCGAAAAAACACAATTGGCAGTGTTGCGTCTATTCTACGACCTCCGAACTGCAGTTCAAAAATCGCTGCTAGATCTGAAAACGGAACACAAGAGAAGCGTCATCGATGAAGAATTGACAGCGATATAGGAATTGGTTGATGCCTTCGAACCAGTTCTGGTCGCTGTTGAACTGCTATTGCGGAAGAAATGCACCTTTTATGAAGCTGACGTCAGATTGAAATTTATGCTAGAACAGCTATCGGAGCAGAATTTCGAAGCAGCTGCTCGAAACCCGGATTGGAAGGATTGCAGAAAGACGTTCCGCATACGCAGATTTGTTCCCGTATATGAATAATCATTCTGCTCATTTGAAATTGTTTCTGACTTGATCAAATTGACGATGAATTACCGAATAACCGGTTATTGAAATTTTGGCACGGTAATGCAATCCCTAATCATTGATTGTATTTGATTTTTAAAATTTACTTGGTTTCGGGACTAAGGGCGCAATATTTTTTTCGAAAGCAGAGGTTTTTTTTTTGCATAACATATCGAAAAATCTGAGTTTTATTATTTCTCGTTTTAATGTTATGAGTTTCCAGGCTCCGTTCAATATTCCTATGCGACTAGACTAGATCTATACGACTATAATTCAACTTTTTCGCGAGTGTAGTATTTTTTCAAAGAAGACTAGCTCATTGACTTTGATTCAATATGTAGATTATCTGAATCGATTTAGTAGTTCAAACGTTATGATTTTTTGAAAAAAGAGGAAAAATGATTTTCTGGACCATCGGTTAACTTTGAAAAATCGTAACTCAAAACCGAAAAAAACGCACATTTTTTATGCTTGTATATGTTATGTAAAAATCTTCAAGAAGGGATTCTAAATATAAAAAATATATAGCACCCTTGGTCCTGATACCATGTAAACTATAAAACAAAACAAATATAAAGTTTAGTTTTTTTTTTCAAAAAAGACCAGTTAATTGGCTTTGACTTGGTATATCAAGTAACTGAATCGGTCCGGTAGTTCAAAAATTCGGAGTTTTTAAAAGCAGTCATTTTTGAAAAAAATGGGAAAAAACTGATTTCCGGAAATGGTCACCCTAACGAACAAATAAAAAAATACGGGTCTAATATTTTGCAATAAGAAACAAAACGCCCACTTTTTACGAAATTCTGAGAATCACTTTGGTATGAAATGGTTGTATAACAACATTTAAACAGCAATTTTATTATATACTATAAGAGAAAAATGAAAATATATGAAATTAAGGCTCAATTGAGATAACTATATCGGATAACGGAGATAGCGGGTCTAAGTGTCGGTACCAAAGATGCTAATCTTCCTGATTTTTCAGGATTTCCCAGACTTTTTGACTCGTATCCTGACATCCTGACAAACACTCGATTTGCCTGATTTTTCTAAAGTGATCCTAATTTTTCCTGATTTTTTAGTCTTTTATTTTATCACAATAAAAAGGATCCTTGTTGGTATTCAGAACTGTCAGAATAGCCTACATAAAAAGCTCTCCGGTTCTCCCTTGTACCGTTCTGAATCATATTTCGGACACTTTGTTCTAATATCTTGAAATGCTTAATAAACTGATGATATATATATTTTTTTCCAATTCATTTATTTGTAAGGCTCGATCGCATAAGCTTTGCGGAGCCGCTAATTCAAGTTTTGTTTATACAAAGTTTCAACTAATTGCTTTGTTTAGTAGGATTCGACCGAATACTCGCGGTTTACTCGAGGTTAAAAGGGCAACCATTTTTGTGGGACAGGACAGGTTAGGGATTAGGATAAGGAGTACCGTTGTCTCAACAGAGGGTTTCCACACGCACTGTAGCATTGTGCATAATGACCAGGGATATCATCTGGTGTTCGACTACTGTCGAGGGTGGGCGACGGTGAGATGAGGGTACAAGACAAACAAACTAATAACGAAAAAGAAAAAACACAACAGCATTAAATGTTTATACTAGACCGTTTCACAAACATATAGATCAACTGCATACAGCAGATGTCGCGAGTTCCCAACACGTCTCTAACAGGAACATAGGGTTGTCTTCCTTGGGCCTCAAGGGCATTCAAACGGTACTCTCTGGCTGCGTAATTATCCGTACATTGCCAAACTGCGTGATCGATGTCATCGTAACCGTTTCCACACCCATCAGTGAAGTATCTTTTCATGCAATTGACTTTTTGGTACTTTCGGTTAAAAATACGGGGAATGAAAGTTGGTCGAAGCTGATCTGAAATCCCAAGTATTGCTTGTTTCATCGATAGATCGTATTCAATTGAGGAACTGCTGATGGTGAAGTGAGCACGGTCTGGAGTAAACGATGGAAGACAAATATCCGACGAAATATAGTGGTAATAAATTTTCATAAACCGAAATTGTATATTTAGATGAAGAATTTTTTCAAAGTTTTCAATCACAAGTGTGTTCGTGACTCAGCATTTCACCAGTATTCTGAGAGAAAGTTCCCAGAATCGGTTCTGTAGAGGAGTTACTCCTGCCAGAACCTCGAGACTCATGTTATGCGTTGAGTGCATACAGCTGAGAGTCTGCGTATAACAATGATAATGAATTCGTTCCAATTTTAGAAGGTGACTTTTAGCTGCTGAGAGAAAGCAGAAAGAGCCATACTCCAGAATAGATAGAATAGTTGTTTTATAAAGCGTTATGAGATCTCCCGGATGAGCTCCCCACCACGTGCCGCAAATCGAGCGGAGAAAGTTGACCCTCTTTTGACATTTTTGCTTCAAATACGTAATGTGGGTATTCCAAGTGCATTTTGAATCAAACCAGACACCAAGCTACTTGAAGGTCAATGATTGGGTAATGCTTCTGCCCAAAAGCTTAAGTTGCAATTGGGCTGGGAACCGTAAGTAAACACTACCAGTTCTGTTTTCTGCGGCGAGAATTCGATCCCTAAATTTCTTGCCCAAGAAGACAAGTTATCTAGGGAATTTTGCAATGGTCTTTGCAAGTTTTCGGCATAGGGACCTCTGACGGAAACCACACCATCATCTGCAAGTTGTCTTAGCGTGCATTGTTCTGCCAAACAAAGGTCAATATCTTTTACATAAAAATTATAAAGAAGGGGGCTGAGACATGAGCCTTGGGGTAGACCCATATAACTATTTCTGGAAGTTGTCAGTTGTCCAAGGGTGAAGTTCATTTGCTTTTCTGACAACAAATTGTACAAGAAGTTATTCAAAATTCCAGGAAGTCCACATCTGTCCAGATTGTCTGACAGAATTTCTATGGAAACCGAATCAAAAGCTCCCTTAATATCCAAGAATACTGAAGCCAGTTGCTCCTTGTGCGCAAAGCCCAGTTGAATATCTGTAGAAAGCAACGCTAGACAATCGTTCGTTCCTTTGCTCTTGCGAAACCCAAATTGTGTACTTGATAGCAAATTATTTGTCTCGATCCATTGATCGAGTCTTCGAAGGATCATTTTTTCCAACAATTTTCTTATGCACGAGAGCATAGCAATCGGACGGTATGAGTTATGGTCAGACGCTGGTTTGCCAGGCTTTTGAATTGCTATTACTTTGACCTGTCTCCATTCGGGTGGCACAATATTGTTTTCTAGTAGGGTATTGAATAAGTCTAGCAAGCGTCTTTTCGCGATATCGGGAAGATTTTTTAGAAGAACGAATTTAATCATATCGCTTCCGGGTGAAGAGTTGTTCGGTGAAAGAAGAGCCATAGAAAATTCCAGCATTGAGAATGGTCTGTCCAGAGATCCACCGCTTGGAGACGTTTCTCGAAGAATATGTTGGGCTGGAACTGAGTCTGGACAGACCTTTTTAGCGAAATCGAATATCCATCGGTTGGAGTATTCCTCACTCTCGTTGGTAGATGAGCGGTTACGCATGTTGCGAGCTACCCTCCACAAGGTACGTATTGAGGTTTCACGAGAAAGACCTTCAATGAAATTGCACCAGTAACCGCGTTTTTTTGCTTTAATTGATTGTTTCAGCTGTATTTCAAGCTTCGAATATTCCTCGAAGTGTGTGGATGTTCCATGTCTACGAAAAGCTTTGAAAGCATCAGATTTTTTCAAATACAATTTTGTGCATTCGTCGTCCCAGCCAGGAGTGGCTGGTTTTCTTTTAAACGGAGCACTTGGAACTTTTCTTTTTTGTGCTTCCAATGAGATTTTATACATCAAATCTACGAAAAATCGATATTCTTCCAATGGTGGAAGTGTATCTATTGATTCGACACCAATTGTTACCGCCGTTGCAAATTTTTGCCAGTCGATGTTCCTTGTTAGATCAAATGGAACTCGAGATGGTTCAGTGGATTGCGGGCTACACTTGATTGATATATTGATTGGCAAGTGATCGCTACCATGGGGATCATTGATGACCTTTCACTGACAATCTAATAACTGATGATATAACTACCAAATTAATATCACAATTGCTTCTCTGGAGTAAATCATGGTTTCACTATCATTTCACATGAGAACAACATTTGAATTATAACACTAATCGCCAGAAATTTTACAACACTACTCATTATCGTTTGTGTTTGACGTTTCCTTAGCGTGAGCACGTAGAACTTACCCGTTCATAAATATTTAAATTTCTCCCGTGTTTCATCAGTTCTCATCATCGTTAATAGTTTACTGTGATTGCTTGGTAAGTGTTTTTTTCAAATGTAATGTAATTTTCGTCCAAAAAATTACAAAATAAAGTGTCCGAAATTTGAATTCAATCTGTCCGAAATTTGATTTAGTGTCCGAAGTTTGATTCTTATTCGCTCCATTTGAAAAGCATTCTATTCGAAGATTTTTTTATGTTTTCAATCAAATAGCCAAATAGTCAACCAAAGTAGAAAGCTTAAATACATATTGAACTAATTTATTAAAAATATCAACCAAATAATACCTGTGCATAAAGTTTAGATCTGTTTTCTGCATCATATGCCTTAAGCGTCCAAAATATGATTTAGAACGATATGGTGATTGCTATTTCTTTCGTTTTTTATTTAATATTACGTACTAATATTTATTTGAATGCTTGAAACACGTAGAGCGTTTATTCCACCTGAAAATCCCCATTATGTTTTTCGCTTCGCAATGACATAAAATAAAACCGTCAACGCCAATTGAATGAATGAATATTAAGGATAATTTTGCGAGATTTTTTTTGTCTCTCTCTCTCTTCCTCTCTCTCTCTCTCTCTCTCTCTCTCTCTCTCTCTCCAGAATCTTATGTCAAGGATTAAAGAGTTATAGATATTTACCTGATTTTTTTGTAAAGTATATAATTATGAATAATTCAAAAACCGTAAAAAATGTATGACATTCATTGTCGTAGTTATGATATCACGAACCACAATACCAATAAAGCATAGTTGTGGAAATGCCTAAAAAGGACAAGTGGAAGTTTGCTCAAGTAAGGTTCAGGTCTCTACAAAATTCATTCAAGGACAAGAACTTCGATTCTAGGGACAGCATAAAAATGCCTTGAACAGTTTTCGACGGAATAGCGAACATGATCTGGTAGGATATAATTTTAAGGCTGTATGAAACATGGCGAAAGATTGTGAAACAAAACTGCGCCCATAAAATTGAATAAATGTCTTCTTCTTAAATGGCACCAACGTTCCTAGAGGAACTTCGCCGTCTCAACGTAATATTACTTGCGTCATTTTTACTAGTACTTAGTTGAGATTTCTATGCCAAATAACACGCCTTGAATGCATTCTGAGTGGCAAGCTCTAGAATACGCGTGACCACAGTGCAAGTCGAAGGAAAGTTCTTTTACGAAAAATTCCCCCGACCAGAACGGGAATCGAACCCGAACCCCCGGCATGTTAGGTTTTGACGCTAACCACTCGGCCACGGGAGCACAATAAATGTATGTCTGCCTATAAAAATGATGCCTTCGTTCTCCTAAAAATCGGCACAAACTTTTTCAGACACCCCATAATGAGCTATAATGATTTTTATTTTCATTTTCCCTGATTTTTGAAAATTATAGTTGGCAACCCTGATCGGTACAGTCCTATATATTATTCATATATTATTGGTGTTTGCATGTCTACACAAAATTTTGTCTACAGTACGATTCCGTTGCCGACTCTGGAAAATCGTTTGCCGATTACAAGATATCCAAAATATTTTTATACAACGTATTCGATGGGAGCTTCCGGTTCAATCCTCATTCTGGTCAAATGGTTGTATTTGAGCTTGTCAATGAAAACATATTCCAGGCGTATTATATAGCATCCAAAACTCAATTACTTAAAAAAACCATGCTTCTAAGTATCGGAGTATCGTTAGAAAAGCAGGAACGTTAGAATATTTTATGTTTTCTTCGATTGTTCAAGAAAACTACTTTTGATTCGCATCGAGTGTATGTTGAAACTTATTACATAGAAAAACCGTTTTGCAAACAGTACTGCATAACACACAACTATCTTCATTTTTAAGACTGGTCATTTGATTTTTTTTGTATCCAGGCGCGAAACATTCAAAAAACTAAAGTTTTAGTGTTTCATTACTATAGAACCAGATAAAAAAAAAACTCTCATTCCTTTACAAAATTAACGTCAATTTCACATGAATTACAATAAGTTTCAAATTCGTAGGACATCTTTAGTTCTCATTCAGTTCAAATAACCCATTCGGAGTAGTTTCGATCAAGCTGCGCCATGTTGAAGTTTGTATCTCATTCTACGCAGAAGATATTGTTCGTTTAAGGGGGTATTCTAGTCTAGAAATCTGAAAAAATCGAAATTTTTTTTACCATATTTCTGTAGTTTAGGCATCTGCGGTGCTTATAGCAGAAGCAGAAGTGGAATAAAATTGCGTCAACCACTGCATTGGTTGTTCAGGAGTTTTTCCCATAAAAAAACAATGTTTGATCAAAATACGATATTCCTCTTTTTCCATTTTCTATAAGAAAGCTCAGGCAGTGACACTTAAAAAACTGTAGTATGTGAACAAATAAAAATAAAAAATAAGCTAGTGATAGATGAACCTCTTGAAATGAATCTTGTTATTTTTAGTGGCGCCATCTGTTGAAAAATTCCGGGACTTTTCAGTCCATGTAATACAATGAATGGCTTTTGAAGACATCGACCAAATACAAGCATTAAAGCTTTTGTTTACATTCTGTGTGAAGCCATCCAAGCATCTTTCCCGAAAGTCCCCACGACTTAGCTCCTCGTATGTTGGACGAATCGCCAGAAGGATATCAATTCAATAATATATGGGCAGCCTATATGGGCAGCATATGGGCAGCCCTTATCCTCTCGGCACAGTCGAGCCATATCACTTCGGTCACTGTCGCAGTCGTCCCGTTCCTGTGTTCGATGGTGGAGATAGGGCAGCCCAGCCTGTTCTGCCAGGCAAGTTTTTTTCCGGTATTGAATCGTTTCAGCAATTCCACACAAAACGTCTGCTACTATCAAGCTTTTCATCATATTGAGGTCACTGGAGGTGCTAAGCAGTTGCCGGGACGCACGTCAATAAGCAGTATGGAAGCCTCTTCTACGCGCAGACCAGTCGTGACCGATCAGGCTACCAGTTCATCCCTGCAATCAAATCGATTCAGTTCCAATCGTCACAGTCGTCCCGGTCCTATGTCTGTAGCTACGGAAGGAGTCTTCCTTACCTGGGGAGTCATCCCCTGCTTCCCCAGGCAAGAATACTTTCATTTCGAACAATATGCTTTCTGATCCATTCACCATCCATAGTTTGCATCAGCCTACAGTATCTGTCCAGAACACTCGAAACGCGCAGAATAATGACGATGCCCACAAAGTGAGCAGCATATCGGTTTTCTACCAAAATGTGAGAGGACTTCGTACCAAAATTGACGACCTGTTTCTGGCTACATCGAATACGGAGTATGATGTTATCGTTCTCACCGAAACATGGTTGAATGATGATATCCATTCCGCTCAACTATCTGGTGACTATTATACGGTATTTCGGAACGATCGTGACCCAATTACGACGGGGAAATAAGGAGGAGGCGGCGTACTCATTGCGGTATCCAAGAAGTTTATATCTTCGAAATCAGTTACACAATTTTGCGATGCAGTGGAGCATCTTTGGGTGAACGTACATGGATCAGACGATATTATTGTTGTCGGGGTGGTATATTTGGCGCCAGATCTTGCAGTTGATGCCGACATCATCGAAAAGCATCTTGAGTCCGTTTCCAATGTCACTGAATCATTGAAGCCGAGCGATTCTCATATTCTTTTTGGAAATTACAATCAACCTAACCTTGTCTGGTTGAATTCTGCTGCTGGTTTTCTGTACGCTGATCCTTTGGAGTCTAGATTTTCGACCTCTAGCGCTCACTTCGTCGATGGAATGTCTACAATGAACCTGAAACAAATGAATGACGTCAAAAATAACAAAGGCCGTACCTTGGATCTAATATTCATCAACGCAGAGGCTGTTTCAACTTGTACCGTGGTAGAGGCTTCCGAACCTCTGATTGAAGTTGACGTGTTCCATCCTGCTGTTGTCGCCAGATTGCATTTTCCAGTACCTTTAATTTATGATGATTCCATCGATGATATGTGATTTGATTTTCACAGAGCAAATTTCGATGAAATTAGTCGTGCTATTTCTAACTACGATTGGGTCCAGCTTCTTGATGACGACACCAACGTTGCTGTCTCACTGCTTACTAGCACACTTATTCATTTATTTCATCGCTTTGTCCCTCCACCGCGCCCTAGAAGTAAACCTCCATGGTCGAGTCACCAGCTCCGCGAATTGAAACGCCTGAGAGCGGCTGTTCTGAGAAGATACACCATTCACCGAAATCCGATGGAAAAACATCAGTTCAATGCTGCCAGTCGAAGATATCGAACCCTAAATCAACTACTCTACTCAAGGTACGTTAAGCGCAAAGAGAATGATCTCAAACGCAATCCAAAAAGCTTTTGGGCTTTTATGAATTCAAAACGTAAAACGAGCGGGCTTCCGAAATCTATGTTTCTTGATGATAGAGTAGCCGAGTCTCGTATTGCAATTTGTGATCTGTTCGCAAACCATTTCTCCAGGCTGTTTAAAACGAACCACATCAGGGATCAAGCTATAAGCCTGGCACTAGAGAATGTGTCTAGGGACGTGATTGAAATGGGAAACTTCACTTTTTCAGAACAAAACGTTCTTGATGCGATTCGTAAACTAAAATCTTCCTCAGCTGTTAGACCTGACGGAATTCCACCGATTGTATTGAAAAAGTGTGTTGAGTCAATTGCTGCTCCATTAGCAATTGTTTTCAGTAAGTCACTGTCAGAGGGGAAATTTCCGGTGAAATGGAAAGAATCAGTAATGTTTCCTATTCATAAGAAAGGTGATAAACTTGACGTGTCTACGTATCGTGGTATAACTTCTCTATGCGCAGGGTCCAAGCTATTCGAATTCTTGTTGGTGGCGTGCTCTTCAATGCTGTCAAATCGTACATTTCGCCAGATCAACATGGATTCTTCGAAGGGAGGTCGATCAACACGAACCTTGTAGATTTGTCATCATATTGCGTAAAAAGGAACTCAAATGATGCAAGATCCAGGCTTTACGGTAAATGCACCAAAACATCCAATCCAAACATTCTTATTTTATGGCGCGTCATCAAAAATATTTGTGGTCTCGCGTTGTCATGATGGAAGATATCACTTTTTCACATACATAGATGTGACTGGATGTTTAGCTGACATGCTTAACCCTCTACCGCCCAAGTTTTTTATTTATCTAAAAAACCACTCCTACACCACGTTTATCTCGAATTTCCGACTTTCAACTTAAAATACTCATAGCAGAAAGCTGCCAGTCTAAAAACAATGTTTATGTGTGATAGATGAAAATATTCTAAAGACGTTCTAGTAGAGGTGAACATTGAAAATAATGTCCGAATAATTTGAAAAGAGAATCCGCGAAGCCCGTCTAAAGGCGGGCTTGGGCTGTAGAGGGTTAAAAAAGCTGACAATATCATGGAAAAACCGCAAGGTTGGCAAATCTACCTTTTGAATGACTTTTAAAAAAATCGAAACCAAATTTTCTAAGAATTTTTTAAACTTTGACATTGTTCAATGGTGCAAACATTATCACGCATACGGTATAAGGAACCGATAAATCTTAGCAACTGTTTTCTCCGCAAAAAGGTGGCTGATTAAAATTTCTAGCACTGGTTGTTATACATACTTTAACTTATTTTGACACTGACATTACTATACAAAAACAAATATTTCGAAAGAAGCCTAATTTAGGATCGTACTCTAATGGCTAAAAACCACTTTGAACTGCATTGCAAAGTTACTTCCAAATTACAATAAGTATTGTCAAGTCGTTGAGAATTCTACAAAAATGTTTACGGTGGATAATGACGATCCGCTTTAGTTGTTAAGTAATAACTAATTTTAGGGATGTTACTTTGCCTTAACGCAACTCCGGATGCAGTTATATCTTCATGTGCTCGTCAATTTATTATTGTATTTTTTTTTTGTTTACAATACGAAATATTTATGAATGTCCTTCAGTCAAGCATTCTCAAATCAGCAGTATAACGAACAGATGTTTTATTTATTTTTTTGAAAGTATTGTAATTAATTTAAATCTAATATTGCGGTTAATGTTTCTCAGTTAGCCCGCAAGGTTTGTGAAAAAAAAGGTAAAAGATATGGGGGAAAGTAGGAAATCTCTATACAAATTCTTACTTCATTTTAGCTGCGAATTATTTGAATGATCAAAAATACTAATACTAAGTGTTGTGACTCAATTGCATACCTCTATAATCGTATTCAAGCCGGTGAATATATGGTCGTTCGGTGGTCCAAATTTCTGCCACCGGATGGAACCGATTCCATCCATCGTAGGGTCTTGACGGTCTCCGATCCTCGGTCTTATGGACGAAAGATGGTGGTCTCTTATTCAGCGTAATGATGGGTATGTGACCATTCACGCCATTCGTTGATGATGGCTTCGTAGGTTTGCTTATCGTGGGAATTCCAGCCATCCCTTTGAACACTGGTACACTAGCGTTATCATCGTCCTCACTTTTGCTTCCTTTCTTCCCCTCTGAACCGTCTTTCTTCCCTAAGTCAACTTTCCCAGCCGCGGCATTAGCAGTGTCATTCGCGGACTCTTCCGAAATCTCGATCGTTATATCGGTTCGCACCCCAACAGTTGGTTTCTCCACCGATTCGGACCCGGAACTACCAGAACTCCCAGAACTGTCCTCACTTTCCGTTAGCGGAACCCGTTTCAATTTCGACGTATCAACCGTAACCTGAATCTTGGGATAATTTTTGAACACACTCACGAATCCATCATTCAAATCGTCCGCTTCTGTGAAATCCACTTTTGAAGATGGTTTCACTGCTCCGCAGCAAAGGACCGCCAAAGCGACCAAAATCACTGATCCCAATCGCACCCTCATCCTTAGCGACTTTAGCGACTCCAACGAGTGACCAAACAAACAAAACCAACAATCTCCTGCCGCGTCCAGCGACGAACTGCGACAGATGGAGCGTCCAAAATTAGCTAAATCGTTGTCTCGCGTGTCTCACGGGGCGCGGAACGCGCTTCAGAATGAATGACTTTGCCCTTCTGTCGGCGAGGGTATCAAGCCGGGTGGACAGTAGGACGCGGGGGCGGAAAGGTGGGAAATAACGAGACGTCGCGCAGAAGACTGCAACTAATTGCAATTTTCGCGGTCACGATTGGATACGCAGCGGTTGCTCACAATCGGATTTGAGCTTCGGAGAACAGTGATTCGGAGAGAACAGATTAGGTTCTAAGAACAAGAATCAATCGATAGTTTTCTTTGTATTTATGAAACTACAGTTTGAAAAAAAATCTTCCGTTAAACGAATATTTCTCTAATTGGCTTTGCTCGTTTCTTTAAATGTACCCAACTTCTCAATAGCAATTTTTTTTATAAGAAACACGATTGTTTTTACTTTGTAAACTTAAATTTAATTTAAATTTATTCTGTTCTATTATAATTAAATAATTTACATTGTGCTTAGCAAGCTTCTTATCCCCATAGTAGTCGGTTATTTATAGTCCCAGGAGTACACTTCAACAATGTTTCTCCTAACACAACAACGAAATGCATTTCGTGATTGACATTACAATTAACTACAGTATGTCACTCACCTGAAACGTATTTTTCAGTTACACTATATCGCCCCGCAAAATATCGCTCTAAGCGTGAAAAAAACAAGATCCCAGGCATTCTCAGAGATGTCACCCCTAAGATGGCCATTCGTCTCAGGGGTCGCAATTGTTTCCTCGAGCGGAAGGAGATTGCGTGAATTCTAAAACCTATCGCACAAAGTCGTTACTTATCCGCTAATCAGTCGACCGTCAAATCAGCTAACTAACCTTTTACCTTCCCCCGTTGCATTGCCAAGGTCGAGCGTGGCTTTGAGCTTTCTCGTGTCCATCGTCACCACCCCCGAGAGGGTTATGCGGGTGGAATATTTATGGTCAATTGTCAACCGGGCAGATGCCAGGTGCTTTTCGCTTTTCGCTTTCAGCTGAAGTTGGATTAACTCGGCACAAATCGTCGCATCTCGCTGCGTCTCGACGAATGATCAATCCGACATCTTCGGGTGATTTACTCATTTTACGTTTGTTCTATTGTTACGTTGTGGGAACAACCCGCAATCACTTCAAGTGCACATTTTGAACAGTGCGCGATAAAGTCGCCGCGCACAATTTCACGTTCTTTTGCGCAATACGATTTTCGTTGGCATTGAGTCGGAGCAAACGGATGAACCTTAATTGTTGACCTTGACACTGGAAGCATTTAGCTGGAGTCCCACGGCTATTTCCCGAGAATAGTACCCCCGAAAAAATACAGCAATAGCGATTAGCATCGAATTAACCAAGCCGACATCCGGTGTGCGCAGCCCGGAATGTCAAAAGGAAGAATGAAATGGAACTCCAATTTTTGGTGAGCACGACACTTTCTGTCTAATTCATCATATCTTCTTCGGACAGGGAACCGGAGAAGAATGAAAAATAAGTGCTACTCCATTGAAGAATGTTGTTTTGTGGCGTTGAGAAGATTTGATATCGGTTTCAAAGAGCTTTGGATGGTGGGAAAATTCAGAATCCATTTACAATTAGAACGCTTAAATTTGTTATTGTGCCTAAATTGTTCATTTTGTAAACAGCAGTAAAGATGGACACGCGATAGAGTGGTTTAGATTTCATTATTATACTCATGGGCCTTAAACACAAGATAAGTGGTTCTTTGTATTCTTTATCACAATGTTCATTTAAGTATAAAGGTCAATTGTATGGAGAATAACCATTGTTATAGAAGAAGGATCACTCAGAAGAACTCAATGGAATGCATTTAATTTTCCATAATAAAATTTTTCAGTCGGAACATTCAATAATATATACCAACTTCAACTTAGTTTTTACCCGAAAAGACTAAAATAAGATATATATCAGAATTTTTTTGTAAAAAATATTTCATTGAAAGTATTCTCCATCACTCACTAAAACTTTTTCCCATTTTTCTGATAACAGGTTGAATTCACCCAAGTGTAACGATGTCGGTTTTGAAGCTACCCATCCATCCACTCATTCTCGCATTCCAAAATCTCAAAACCTTGTAGGGTAAGTGGGGGTGATTTGGACCCACCTTTATCTGGAAAACATATATGCAATTTATTTTATTTATTGTTATCAAGTTTACAGTTTCGCTGCATCAAATGGTTCCTTTTCTGTACACGAACAGAACTTTACTACACAATTCATGAAAAGTTTGTTCAATTAGCGGAAAAAAAACTTGAAACCACGATGGAAAAACTTACATTTTCATACTATCTATGTACTTGCCTTGTTATGCTAACGTTTTTCTCCGCCTGTAAAATTTTACCAAAATGTTTTATGTTAGGTACATACAGTTCAACAATAAAAGGAGATGACATTATAAAAACCCATGTTTTTTTTGTTTTTTTTATCCCATTTATTTATTTCTTAGGCTCATTAACATTTTATCTGTAACAGAGCCGGGTTTTTATCGTGTACATGTACATATGTTTATGTTTCTATAAATTGTAAATTACACAGTAGTAGTAGTAGAGCCATTTAGGCGTTAGGTTTTTCTGTTCCATTACATTATGGTAAATTACACTGTAGTAGCCATTTAGGCGTAAGGGTATTCTATCTGTTCTTCCATTGTTCAGCAGACTGGACAGCGGAGACAGTTGATATTGATCATTGTTGGGTTATTTATAGAACAGCAGCCGATGTTTCTTGCAGAGCAGAGCAGTTGTATGGATGAATCGATCTTATTTCGACCGTGGATCGTTCTCCATCGCTGATGATTGTTGCGTGGACGTAGTTATTCTATAACAACACAAAGATGGTCAATTGAGGGCCCTGAGTTTGAACTCACGATCGATCGCTTAGTAAGCGAACGCGTAACCAAGTGGCTACGAAGACCCCCAACAACCCATGTTGAGCCGGTAAAATTTTACAGGCGGAGAAAAACGTTAGCATAACAAGGCAAATACATTGATTGTATGAAAATGTAAGTTTTTCGATCGTGGTTTTAAGTTTTTTTTTCCGCCGATTGAACAAACTTTTCATGTATTGTGCAGTAAAGTTCTGTTCGTGTACAGGAGAGGAACCATTTGATGCAGCGAAATTGTAAACAATAAATACAATAAATTGCATTTATGTTTTTCCATGCTATGTGGGGTGATATGGAAACGTTTCTGTGGGGTGAATAGGTCATACAGGTTTGAAACTTTTCTCTGGTCTAATTGAACTACAAAAAAGAATGGACAGACAACGTTGGAATAAGGAGGAGCTTGAAAGAGTAACGCAGATTCTCTGCAATAATTATTTTTTTAATCTGTGTTTTTTACGTCTTCCATTCTCTACATATCCGAATAAACCGCTTATTGAAAAGAGCCATTGAGCCGCTCAAATGAGCCAGCTTGTTTCATTGAGCGCACGGCTCTGAGCCGCTCACTGAAATGAGCCGTTTAGCCCATCTCTAGTTTGACATGGAATGGGTTTGAGGGGCTCAAAATGAAAGGGGTGTAAGTGACATCATCGATTTCTCTCCATCGACTCGCTCTTTTGGTCATAAAGGGTGTTCGGATCAAAAAGTGGTCAAACTAAATTGCGTGTAAATCGATTATTTGTTTATTAAAAAAATCAAAGTATCTTTCTTTTTGAAGTTCAATATGTATAAAAGCCGGAAAAAATACTCAGTTAAGATTCCGGTCGACCTAGTCCAAATTGGCGAGCCTTTCCCCTTTCTTCGCCGCAGAACGCCAGTTTGTTTTGAACTGCTTCTCGCTGCTAACAGTTTTTTGGGTCTTCCTAAGGTTCTGCTTAACTATCGCCCAATATTTTTCGATTGGGCGAAGTTCTGGTGTGTTGGGAGGGTTCTGATCCTTGGGCACAACCTGCATCTTATTAGCGGCATACCACTCCATGGCTTTTTTTCCATAATGGCAAGATGCCAAATCCGGCCAAAACAGCACAGACAAGTCATGTTTCTTCAGGAAAGGCATCAAACGCTTTTGAAGACACTCTTTCACGTAAATTTCCTGGTTGACGGTCCCGATTGCAACGAAAATGTCGCTTTTCAAGCCACAGGTACAGATAGCTTGCCAAACGAGACATTTCTTGGCAAACTTTGTGATTTGAACTCCCGAAAACTACGTAGCACAACACGATGAAATAGATTCTGTTGCTGAACAAAAATATTTGTTTTAAGAAAAATGAATATTTTCAATTCACTATAGCAGTTTACTTATATGTTTGAAAAAAATGTGAAATTGGCTTGTTCAACTGATTCGTCAAAGAAATTTCACGGTGTCGACATCTGTGGCGACATTGTTGTTTATATGGCAAATTTCAATTTCTATCAGATTGGCAGGCCTGAAGGCAGTTTTAAATCGTTAAAATTTGAATTAATATTTTGATTTGGTATTATTTAATAATTTGAAAAACGTGGTGCAGACCTTAATTTAATCCTTTTTCTATATTTTGTCTGATATTCACACAAAAACTTATTATTATTGTATTAAATTATCTTTAGACACCATTTACGATCAAGATTGTTTCACCAGTAGTGAAAATGGGATTTTCAATTACACAAAATGCACATTTGGTACGAAAAAAATATTTTTTTTTTCATAATTTTTATTTTGAAAGTGTGTTCTATCATATGGAAATCCATTGGCTTTGTCGCTTCCCAAAAGTTTCAGAGTCAGGTTCTGCGATTTAAAGATGATAGACATAACTTAACGATACCTGTTAGTTTCGAATTGCTTCGTGTGCGGATCGAAGTTGAGCTCAAGTTTGACAGCTGAGATGAAGACAAGTTAAGATCGAGTTTCAGTTGACCCGTGTGCGGACGGCCTTATCCATGAAATTAAAAAAAAATGTCGGAATGAAGTAAAAAAAGATGACGATTATGATACAGTAGAACTCCGATTACCCGCGGAATAGTCGGGCAAGCACTTCGCGAACAACGAAAATCACGAATAACGCAATAAAAGACTGTAAATGCAAACACGAAAAAAGGTGTTTCAGCATGAATACAAAGTTTTATCAGTACAGAAATCATTAAACTATCAATCTATAAGGTCGTGTACACCAGTGGCCAAATAATGTAAAAGCCATGATCAAAAAAATAGCCTACCACTCACTGACAAATTCTGAGAAGGCCTATAGATTTACTATGACTCGCTGTCGCGAACAATTCGCGGAACACCGCGGATAATCAGGGTTCTACTGCACATCTGAGTATATGGTGAATAAAACAAATCTCACCACTGTCAATTGTCATTTATGTTGCCTACCTTTTGGCGCATTCGGTTAACTACGAATTTTCCGGATGAACACAATACAAACCAGCCCTCGCATTGCTCGCAATAGTTTGTTCATGTTAAATTCTTTACCAAATACTTCATTCACCCGGGAAAGGTACATGATCTTACGTATCAAGAGCATCATCATATATCTGGTAGTGTTATAAAAAAATCTCTTGTTTCTATTAGCGTTGAAGAAAAACTTACACCGGAAAACTTCGATGTTGACGCCAAGTAAATTGTCTTGAAATATCTTCAAAGATGTCACACGATAGCGATAGCGTTGTCAGTCAATCGGGATAATGAAATTCAGCGAATCTAATTAGGAGATCCTTGATGAAACAAAATGCTTCTTCTCGGAGGTAATAATGGTGGAGGACCGGCGGCCCATCGCTACTACAAATTGAGTCATCATAATCTGTATCACTACCGGCACCGGGATGATGAGCAACGGTGCTATCATGAACTCCCCTAGCCGAGGGGTGGAAAATAGAAGCGACGAAAACTCGAATTAAACACCCCCTTGTGTAAATTCCCGTTCATCCACTTTTGTTCTCGTCTATATGATTTTTGATTACAGCTCCTCTCACACTTCGCAGATGTCTTTATGAGCCGATTCTCCATTTTTGAACTTTTTCCGAGGGAACATCACTTCTGTTGACACAATCACGTTATTATCAGAAGCAATGCTTATCCCCCTCCCCAAAAGTGCTTCTCGTCTTTCGCTTTCAAGTGAATGGTATGATGTTGGGAAGTTTAATGTTCTTTTTTCCATTTTGTCCAAACCACTCGGGAGTCAATCGAGGAAACTTTTGATTGCCGGTGCTGTTGGTTACTGTTAGGATTTGTCCGTGATGGCGCATTTCATATTGATCGGTGTTTGCATATGATATAGCTGGATGGATTATTTTAACATTCATTTATATGTTTGAAAAAAGAGTTAGCGAATTTAGTATTTTTCGCACTTTTGTTTTGTTTCCATTTATTGTGGGAAAAAATCTTCCAACAGTTTCCGAGAAATGTGGGTTAATGAAGAAGCACCAGTTTGCTATTTTTATGTTCAGAAGCTTCGTCCAGATTTCATGGGCTTTCAGTGTTGCATTCATATCAATATCTCCGCTAGAAGTTCTAGAGTTGATTCCTCAGAACACATTTCCTAACACCGGCTGATTTTTTAATGGGAACTTCTGTAAAACTTCATGCAAATATAAACTGACCAGACGTCCCGCGTTACGCGGGACAGTCCCGCATTTCAACGAAATGTCCCGCGTAAGATTGCGTCCCGCGAAACGTCCCGCATTTGGCAAAAGAAACGAAAATGTCCCGCGATATCAATATATTACAATATCACAATTTGATCATGTTGATTTTCTTTAATGGAAAAAAAACTTTTATTTGGTAGAGTGTTCAAGAGCGCTTCTAATGCATCCAAAGATTAATACGTTGAGCTGGTTTCATCACACCGACAGTGGGCTTTTTGTTTAAAGAGTGTCAACTGGAAGCGACAGCAACAGAATTGGAAAATGATTTTTATAAAAGTCCCCTATTGATCCGCAGGGACCAACGTGATTAAGACGAAAAATTCATCTTTGGTCCTCTAGCTCTTCAGGGCTTAACGTTTCAAATAAGCCGAAAGAACTAGTGTATACTCGACAGGAAGAGGCGGAGTTGTTTGATGAAGTATCGTAAATGAAGCGCTGGGTGGTCTTACGGAAGATGGCCGGAACCTCAACCATGGCCGATAAAAAGATATAAGTCGACGTGTTGTTTTACCTTTTCGTGGCTTTGGTGGTCGACTGTCTCTCCATTTTAGCCATTCGTCCAAAAGTTTTTTATCGGTCGCAGCTGGGAAATGTTGGAAAGGTTGGCGGTCTTCGCGACAATGTTTATCTCCAGCCGATCCATCCTCCAGTGATCTTTTGGCATAATAGGCTGATCCCAGGTTCGGCATAAAGACCACATCACCTTCGCCACTTCCGGCAAGCACTTCATACTATATATCTCCTCGTTCATCATATGATTCGAAACAAGAGCGGCTTGGACATTCCCTTCACGTCTGTCAGAGAAGAACCTTCTTCGAGAACTTGATGTGGATGATATATTCGACGTCATCGGTTACCTGGAGAACGTGAAGTACCCGGTCCCGTGCCATTCGTTGAATTCTAGCATCAAGTACGTCTCATCTTTCATTATGAGCCAGGAAAGAAGTTTTTCACCAGCACCTCATGCTACTCCTTCTGGGTGATTGCATGCTGCTCAGATACGGCCGGTCTCGTTTGGCGCTTCCACATTAAAATGTCCATTTTGGCCAGATTCGCCTTCACCGTTTGGCCGGTTGCATCGATCTCCCGGCTTAAGGAGCGGCAGGGAGATGATGTTGTGAATACCAGATCGGCTATATGTGGTGGACACAAAGTACCTTAGGATGTCCAACTTTTTCGCTGTAGGGTGAAGCTTGCAGTATGAAAAAATCATCAAGTTGCTTGACGTGCTGGTGCTGCAAATCAACAGCCTTGAATCATTTTAGTTGTAGGCTTAATAAACGTAAGATTCAAGGAAAATTTGTTCCATAAAATTATATTTCATCACCATCCGAAATTAGTCCATTTTTTTGAATGCATACGTTAACACTAAAGTCGATGAAAAATGAATTGGAATTTTCGAGCATTCCATTCGGTAATTTGAAGAAAATTGTAGAATTTGAATCTTGCTTGCCAGGCGTAAATGCTCTGATCGAACGTGTGGTTTTCAGGCGTAAACAAAATCTAAACCACCGAAAAATCACAACTGGGTGCCGATACTTAGAAAGAAATAATACAAATCAGTTTAGACTCGCTAAACTATGGTTTATGTTCACACAACGTATATATAACGTTTTGTTTTTTGTGTCCCGCGTTAGACCTCTGACCATCTGGTCACTTTATGCAAATACGAAAAACCTTGAAGTTCTCAGAACATTTTCTTTAGTATCGATCCGCTTAGTATCGAATTGTACATAAAACATGCACGCGTATGGTTTTAACACTTTGCGGACCGCTCACGAGATTTCTCGTTTTCACATTCCTTCTTTATGAACTTGTGTGAATTAGAGGATAAAAGTTTTTGTTGCGTGCAAGTTTATGTTCAACGTCTTGCTGGATTTAATGAATAATGAATTATTTCAGTTCAAATAAATTGATTAATTACTAAGTAACAACCTTCAAAATCATGCTCATTAGATAGAGAATTAAATCATTCATCTTTTCACATAGTTCAGTTTTTTTTCTTGATCGTGACAGAGAAAAGTTATAGACTGAAACGTGAGCATGGGTCAATTTAGGAAAATTTACAGAATTTTGAAAATCAAAAAAAATTGTTCGAATACAGTTATCGAAGTTATTCGATAGAGAAATATTTTACCTATCTTCAAGCCACAATTTTATTAATCGAAAAAGGGTATGAGAAAAGTTATAAGCCAAGTTGTATGGCTTAAATTAATTTATGTTAAAGAAAATTGAAAAAAGTTATTTGAAAGGACCCAAAACACATTCTCGAGATAGTACTTATTCGATATAGAATATTTTTATCTATCTTTTGCAAAATTTCCATTGGTCGGAAAAGGGTCTAAGAAAAGTTATAGCCCAAAACCTATACAACTTGTATGCGGGAAATCAATTAATTTAAAGAAAATTTAAAAAAAGTTGTTTCAAAGGACCCAAAACACATTTTTGAGATAATACTCATTGGATAGAGCATATTTCTATCCATCTTTAGCCAAATTTTCGTTGACCGGAAAAGAGTCTGAGAAAAGTTATGGGCCAAAATGTACACAAGTTGTAGGAGGGAAATTAATAAATTTATCGAAAATGGAGATAGAACTTTTTTCACAATCGAAAAAAAATGAAGGAACATAGTGCGAAGTCCAAATTTTTAGGCGATTTCTGAAATGCTTCAAAATCGTGAAATATCAACGCATGTAGATAAGATATAAATCTCGTTAAAGCATAATTTACATGGATTTACACGGAATATTTTTCAGAGAAATTTGTATTTCGCTGTCTGTAGATGTAGCGGATAAAAATATCGGGATAAATGAGAAATCGATTTCTTTCCGTTTTTTCAAAGATAGCAAATCCGATTACCGTTATCAACTATCTTTCATTTGATTTCTGTAACGTTGTTGTGGACCATTCAGTACTGAGATATTATTGTAGGAATGAAAAATTTCGAATTCGTATTCGATAATAAATAGTTCAATAAATAATCATCGAAAAACAGTTTTTAAAACTCTAATAAAATCTATACATCCAGGATTTTTTACGCAGGGGATAGAATTTTGTTATAATTTGTCGCGGTACACCACAGTAGATGTACTTTGAGTA
This sequence comes from Toxorhynchites rutilus septentrionalis, assembly GCF_029784135.1. NCBI lineage: Eukaryota > Metazoa > Arthropoda > Insecta > Diptera > Culicidae > Toxorhynchites > Toxorhynchites rutilus. Next base: position 7,765,747 of record NC_073746.1, read on the forward strand.
TTTTCTCAAATTTTCATTTCCGAGCCTATTGAGAATGGGGAAAAAAAGAAAAAAATTTTTTTTCACTATAGCTCTTATAGTGAACCATATAGGAGAATTATCTTATTATTATCTGAAAAAAATCACACATATCTATAAAAGGCGTAGGAGTACATTTCAATTCGAATTATAGTAGTACTGAATCTCTAAACACTAAAAAAAAATCTATATTTACAGATTGTTTTAGTACTTCAATTTTTTAGGAATTTATTTTTTGATTATATTTCTCGATATATCATAGTAAGATGCACTCGTGAACGTTTTGGCCAATAACTTTTCTCATACCCTATTCGAACGAACGAAAATTTGGCTAAAGATAAATAAAAATATTCTTATTCGAATGAGTACCATGAAAATGTGTTTTGGGTGCTTTCAAATAACTCTTTTCAATTTTCTTCAAATTAATTTATTTCACCCATTTTCACCCTATAGCTTTTCTGAGACCCTTTTCTGATCAATGACATTTGGCTATAAATAAAAAAAATCTTTATCGAATGAGTACTATCTCGAGAATGTGTTTTCGGTCCTTCCAAATAACTTTTTTCAATTTTCTTTAAAATAATTAATTTCTCCCATACAACTTATTTTTTTATTAATTTGTTTATGTTTACAGGCTCAGTTACATAAGTTTTAAGGAGCCAAATTCTTAACTATATTTTTATAACTATGTATGAACAATTTCCTAATTCTATGGTTAGTAAGGTAGAAAACCGATTACTCGCGGTTGACTCCCTCCCATACAACTTGGCCTATAACTTTTCTCAGACCCTTTGACGATTAATCAAATTATGGCTGGAAGAAAGGTAAAATATTTCTCTATCGAATAACTTCGATAACTCTATTGGAACAACTTTTTTTTTATTTTAAAAATTCTGTAATTTTTTCTAAATCGCCCCATGCTCACGTTTAAGTCTATAACTTTTCTCTGTCACGATCAAGAAAAAAATGAATTATGTGGAAAAATGAATGATTTAATTCTCTATCTAATGAGCATGATTTTGAAGGTTGTTACTTGATAAACAATCAATTTATTTCAACTGAAATTCATTTCATTAAATCCAGCAAGACGTTGAACAGAAACTTGCACGCAACAAAAAACTTTTATCCGCTGAACTTTCATCCGCTAACTTCACAAATAGAGGCGAATGAACTGCAAAGTTTAAAGCTTCTTAAAAAGTTGCAAGCAAAGCAAGCAACTTCACACAAGTCAAAACGTGCGGCCCCAAGCGTATGTCTTACATATTTCTTCCCGGTCCTTAAAGTGTTGAAAGTTGTTTAGTTCCCGACTAAACCTGAGTGAATTCGGGTGTTTCAGTATGGGATGTTTGATTCAACATATTATTTGTGGTATTTCTGGATCTTAAACGCGCTTTTGAAACACTTTCTAGGCCCTTATTGTTACAAACATTGGAGCCCAATGGAATTGTAGGAATGTCGTACAAATGGTTCGAAAGCTATTTGTGCGACAAGACTCAAAAGACTCGATTTAATGATTCATGTTCCGGTCCCATCGGCAACTCACTCGGGGTGCCGCAGGGAAGTGTCTTAGGGCCCATTTTGTTTATTTTATATATAAATGATCTGCGACGGGTTTTACGATATTGTGACATTAATTTGTTCGCGGATGATACTGTTCTGTTCATCGCAACTATGAATATAAAAGAAACCGAGGGACACATAAACGAAGATTTGCATTCTCTGGCTCAGTGGCTTAAATTCAAATAATTGAAATTGAATGTTGGCAAAACAAAATACATGCTAATTTCTTCAGCAAACTCCAGTATTGACGTAAATTTTGAAATAGATGGTGATACATTAGAACGCGTGAATGAAATCAAATACCTAGGAGTTATCATTGATGACAATTTAACTTTCAAGTCTCACATTAATAATGCCATCAAAAAGATTGCCAAGAAGTACGGCGTTTTGTGTCGTTTGAAAAAAGAACTGACGGTGAACAGTAAAATTAAATTGTATAAATCATTGATCTCACCGCACATAGACTTTTGCTCGTCGATCCTATTCCTTGCAAACAATACACAATTAACGAGATTGCAGCGTTTACAAAATAAGATTATGCATTTGATTTTAAGATGTAGTAGATACACTTCCTCTAATTTGATGTTGGACGCGCTACAGTGGCTATCTGTGAAGCAAAGAATTTACTATTTGACAATGGTGTTCATCTTTAAAATTTTAAACGGTATGCTGCCTCGATATTTGTGTGATCGAATTGAAAGAGGAAGTGATGTTCATAGATACAATACAAGAAACGCGGATGATGCAAGAACACCTAACTTTATATTCGCGGAACTTTATATTCGCAGAACTCGTTGCTATACAAAGGAATACATTTTTTCAATTCGATGCCCAGGGAAATAAAACGAGCGGCAACAATGGCAGAGTTTAAGCGAATGTGTATTTCCCACGTTAAATCTGTTTTATAAACAGGGTTTCGAACTTTTTGTAAATTAATTTTTTTTATGTTTATTAATTATTGAAATTTAAAAATTTTACAGCTATCTCAAACTGCCATGTTCGTACTGATGATGGTGATGTATTTTTTATTGTATTGTAGATTATTAAAAAAAAAGAAAAACGAGCGTTGTCTACGAAAGTTTGAGCCTCGCGCGCGTTTGGTTGACCTGGACTAATGTTAATAATGAACACTGGCAGTAAACTGACACACAATGAAATTTTATGTAGGGTCTGAAGTGGAAACTGGAATTGGGATAGCTCATTCAGAATTGTCGTAAACTATCTTTCACCAGATGGTGGTATCGATTATTTCTGATTGTAGCAGATCTCTTTTATGTTCTAAGTTGAAACTTTTGGATATTGGGTTCAATTCCCAATCAGTCAAGGATCTTCCCGGGTTGGAAATTTTGTTGACATGCCTTGGAAAAAACTTTGGGCCTGAAGTTGAGACTATGACTATGTCAATGTCAATATGGATAGGAACATTGTTTGTTTTTTCGCAGTTTATGCCTATTTTTCATGTTCTATTGATATATATTTATGCCTGCAACAGAGCCAGTTCGCTTTGTTTTTGTTTTTATAATACTGGCTTCTTGATATGTTTGAAAATAAATATTATCTATAAGATAAATCGTCCTGCTCAAACCTTTGTAGGGGTATGAGGCGGACCATCATCATTATTCAGTGGCAAAACGTAGTTTAAAAAATAGTGAAATAGGTTATGTAATCGAATTGTTCAATCGATTCATGATTGGTTTCGGTCGTGGTTGATTCGGGTATTGAAGAACAGTTTCATTTCGTGGAACCTGTCTAGGTTACGTTACGATTTCCCTGTATTGAAAAATCTGTATATTAAAGGGTGTGTCACATCAAATTGCATCACGGAAAAAACGCTGTAGAAATTCGCCCAGTAGACCGATCCTTTTGAAAATTTTAGACAGTTAAATAAAAACTATTAAACAACTTTTGGCATTTTCTTTTTATTCATACTTCGAGCCCAAGCCCGTATGCTCGCACCTTCCTCTTTACCCCGTCCATAAGGTTCTGTACAACGTCAGGTTGTAATTTTTTTTGAACAGAAATCCATTTTCTCTTGAAGTCCGCCTCCGATTTGACAACTTTTGGGTTCTTCCGGAGGGCCTGCTTCATAATCGCCCAATATTTCTCTATTGGGCGAAGCTCCGGCGCGTTGGGCGGGTTCATTTCCTTTGGCACGAAGGTGACCCCATTGGCTTCGTACCACTCCAACACGTCCTTTGAATAGAGACACGAAGCGAGATCCGGCCAGAAGATGGTCGGGCCCTCGTGCTGCTTCAATAGTGGTAGTAAGCGCTTCTGTAGGCAAACCTACCTGCCCGTTAAACGTGATGACGTGATGACCGGCACGGTAAACCTGCCCGTTTACCGTGCCGGTCATCACGAAGGGGGCGCTCCGCTTTCCGCAAGAGCAGATCGCTTGTCACACCATGTACTTTTTGGCCAACTTGGATAGTTTCTGCTTGCGAATCTCCTCTGGAACACTGAATTTGTCCTCTGCGGAGAAGCCCGGCAGCTGACGAAAGTCCGCTTTGACGTAGGTTTCGTCGTCCATTACCAGGCAATGCGGCTTCGTCAGCATTTCGGTGTACAGCTTCCGGGCTCGCGTCTTCCCCACCATGTTTTGCCTTTCTGAACCTTGTATGTACGCAGGCCCTCCCGCTGCTTGATCCGCTGGACGAATGAACTTGACAAATTCAGCTTATTGGTGACATCCCGGACCGAACTTCTCGGATCACGTCTGAATTGCTTAACTACGCGCTTGTGATCTTTTTCACTGACGGAGCATCCATTTTTGCCGTTCTTCACCTTCCGGTCGATGGTTAGGTTCTCGAAGTATCGTTTTAGTACTCTGCTGACCGTGGATTGGAGGATTCCCAGCATCTTACCGATGTCCCGATGTGACAACTCCGGATTCTCGAAATGAGTGCACAGGATTAATTCACGACTCTCTTTTTCGTTCGACGACATTTTTCCAAATTTACGAAAAATTGACAGTGAAGCATGGCCAACGTGATCTATACACTCTTATCTGATTTTAAAGCGAAAGCTGAAGATATAATTCCTAAAAATTAAATTTCTACAGCGTTTTTTCCGTGAAGCAATTTGATGTGACACACCCTTTATGTATATAACTCCAAAAATCTGTAATCTGTAACTAAAGATTCTTGGTCTTAAAAAGGCTGAAAACTTAATTTCCTTTTTCACCGTGAAGTGGCGTTCGTGATCAGGCTGTGTACACGAAAATACAAATTACCGGATCACAAGACTGTCTGCAATCAGATGCACAATCTATTTATATTTCATGTTTTTCTTTCGCTCGATGTCAGGTTGAGTGTTAAATATATATCACATTTTAAAAATCATTTCCCAATAAGTATTATGTCATCTTGTGTGCTATTTTTTGCATGCTTGTGCTATTTTTACTGGGATCGATATCCCGAAAATGGTATCTTCCGTGAATTGATTGAATTTTGGGCGAGATTTGAAAATAACGATATACGAACTATTAAGATCAAATTAAAATTGTTGCATTCATCCATTTTACATCTAAATATACTTTACCAATTTTGCTTTATCTAACCTGGTATCTGCCTATGCCACGAAATTCACACATTTCGAGTTGCAAATAAATTACAGGAAATGTGTTTTCTCACTCGTTGTTTATCGACAAAAACATTTATTTGGTTGAAATACGTTCAACGTTCCGTAATACCCCACCAGCCGAGGTTTTAACTATTCCCCTTCGCGTTTTGTTTCGATGTTGCGAAACTGAAAACGCTATTTTACATTCAGCGAATATTCACCCAACCTATCTATTTCTGCTCCTCAAATTCCCTAACCTCCGATTGTCCGTCGAGTGCCCGGAGATCGAAGGGAAAAGCGCCGAGAAAAGGGAGTGCGCCAATAATTGAGACATAACAATGAAAAGCCATTTCGAGATGGCTCATTTATTCACCCTTGTTACCTCCCGTAATGTGTCCATTGTTTGAAGCTCGCTGCTCGACTGCTCGGAATCCAATTTGAAGTCAACCAATTGCAAAACCCGAACCCAATTTGGCAGTTAGGGATGCGTTTCTAGTTGGTAACAAGGATCCGAAATTTACGCTTTACTCGCTGGCTCGCTAGGGAGAAGGAAGCCAGGAAGTTAATGTTTTCTAATTTGAAGGTTTTTGCACTCCATTTATTAGGTCCACTGGTTCCGATGAGTTATGCCTAGGCGTATAGAGGGAAATGTCAATTATTTTCACTGAATTTCGGATTCCTTCTATCTCATTTTCTCTCGCTATCTATTTATCGAGTGGTTTTGATTTGTGTTATCAATTTCTGAAACAACCTTTTTCTCAAATGACGTCCTCATAGGGAACAATAATTCTAAGTCAACCAGCATGAACCAAACTGCGCCGAAGAATATGTAATCACAATCCAATTTTACTTCGTGCTGATTAAAGAACCACGTTCTTCTGGACACAAGGGATCAAAATGATCGAGCCATTCGCCATTTGTTCATGTTGTGGAATTGTGTGCAGCTGGTAAATTGCAATTGGAAACAAATGTTATCAGATGCGATGCATGAAAAGAGAGATTGATTCGTTCTAATTGAGTTGAAATGAATGATGAGCTGACTCGAACGAATTGTGGCGAAATAATTGCTATTAATTGGGTATGATGATATACTTGATTAAACATTCTTATGAGACAAATGAAAGGTTTCGGAACCATAAGTGGCTTCGAGGACATCTGTAATGTTTTTGTTGAGTGAATATTCGATCAAAAATGATTCAGAAATATATGTTGTTCGCTATCCCTTTCGAGGGGATTATATCAATGCGAGTTCCTCACTAAGCTAGATAATCCTAATTGCATTGGCCATTTCATCCACGGACTATTATAACGCGCTTCCCCACCCACGAAGCCCACTCCAGAAGTCGAAATCAAATTTCAATCAAGCGTCATAACGAAATCGACAGAAGCGCACAGCAAATAACCACCGATAAGCATTGATAATAACGAGATTGTGTCACATCAATAATGTCGGGACAAAAGCACCATTTCCCGGTTTTGGAATCGCTAACTCGGAATGGGAAAAGCATAGAAGGCAGGATAGCAGAAAAAAACCTATCTGTTTCAGTTTCAGTTCGCTGGAAGATACGTCGGGAAAACACTGCGTGAATGCTATCGAAAATCATTAGATCACTCGAATGGAAACTCTAGTGGCGTGGGTGGGTAGCATAGTATTGGGAGAGACGTTGATACGGAACAGCGGAGAAAAAAAAACGGAACGCACACGATTCAATCTCGTAGATTACGATTTGCAGTTCGGTGGCTTCGAAAATAGGTCTTTCCATTCGACGAAATATTTCGGTCATAAAGATGGTCTCCTTTGAAGCGGAATGGCTTCTCTCACGACTGATATTAGCAATGTATTTCGGTTTCCTTTGAAGCAGTCCACAATATGAAATCAGTTCGCATCGAATTCGGAAGTGGAGTGAATGCAATGTCAACATCGAAGACAGTCACTTTCATTTCGATACATCGCGAACGAGAGATATGATAGTTTTATTGGCTAGCGTTGTGTGAGCACTTCCCAAAGAAAACCAATTTATAGACAATCGATGTCATCATCATCATTTCTCTTTTATTAACTAATGACGAGCGAATACAACGGGCAAATAATCGAACTACAATATATAAGAATCGTTCGAAGAGATAATGCTATTTCAATCACTATTATTTGCTCCATTTATGATGGCGCTTCCACGCTATTATGGGCAATCTCTTATGGCCCGAAGGATTTGCGCTCATCGTTCGTTTGGACACTTTTATCCTTCCCACTGAATTGGATTCTCATATTTCGAAGCCACAGTAAATATCTTTGAATGGCACTCGTAAATTGAACGCGGAAATCCGAGCTGTCAATTCGACTAATGTCAGTGTAATGGAGAAACGGATTAGGAAACTATTGGATTGATATTGTGGCAGCCACTGTTGATGAGTGAGTAATTTAAACGAACTTTTCTGCTGACACTTATGAAGATAAGTCTGACAAAAAAAAATTGAGCAATATTCAGTTGTTTTTTTCTTTCGTCGATCAACTTTCGTCAATTAGTGCCAATAATTGGATCCAAACGGACGATACCAAATTAAGCTGTTAGATGAGTTTTGTTTCTGGAATCTCATGAGTCGAGCTTTGAACTCAATTCGCATTTTTTCGTTACCTAGTTTTGTACTGATGCCACTAACGAACCATCATTTACAAAACTCAGCTGTCCATGAAATTTTAGAATAGATTATGGGATTTCTGATAAATCTGAGCATACCTCTAGATCAGATATATTCAACCAGCGGCCCGGCAGACTCTTGTGCTTGTCCCATCTGGTGTTACTTAATTTTGAACATTTCATATGTGTAACAATAAACGAATATCATGCCAACTCGACTAGCCATCTGCAACAGTAGCAACATCTTGTAATTGAGCACCGTTTGGACAGGGTCATTTTTTTTTGATTTTTTACAAAAAGTTCAAAGTCCAAATTCAATAACACCTACAAAATTCAGGTCAAAGGATGAAAAAAAGTTGTTTGAATTTTCATGAAAAAATACCAAATTTTTTAAAGGAAATTACTCTGAAAAAAAACAAATTTTAACCCTCCAATACTCGCGCGTGAAATCGTAACTCGTATGCTCGCGAATGGTTTCACAGACTATGCTCTGTCAAACAGCGGTAGGCATTCGTTTAGTCGTACCCTATTTTTCCTCAATATTTTTAAAAATAAGTCAATTCTTTCTTCAGTTTTGCTCATAAAGGACGATTATTGTTTATTTTCATCGAATTCATTCTAAAAAAAAGTATAAATTCACTTTTTCTTTTCTAAGTAATTCAAATATGTGGAATCAGGGTGGACATTCGTTTAGCCGCATCCTAAAATTTCAATAAAAGAAAATTTGTGCGGAAAATTTCGAGTCCAATCGGTAGCTAATATTTAGTATGTCCGCCTCCATTTCGGATCACTTTGAAAACTCGATTTGGCAGCGAGTCAGACAGCTTTTAAAGTGTTGCCATATTGATTATAGCCCAACATTCCTGAATTACTGTCTTGAGACTGGAAATGTTGTCAAATTGTCATCCGTTTGCATAGACCATCTCGGCCAAGATTCTCCATAGGTTCTCTATGGGATTGCTATCGACTGCCAGCAGGTCATTCAAGAAGTGGAATGTCCTTCTCGGCAAACCATGCCTTCGATTGCTTGGAAACGTGGATCTATGCATAATCCTGCTGAAAAACGACATCCTCGGTAGCGTTATTCTCAATATGGCCAATCAAAACGTCCTCCAATAATTGAAGATACTTTTCGGAGTTCATTCGGGTGATAATGAAACAAATGAGAAGCTTGCTGTGATAGGAAACGGCTCCCCACACTGTCAGACTTCCGCCCCCAAAGTTTCGCTTCGATCTCACGACATGTCGTTGACTAAAATTGTACCAATAGCAACTGTAACAGTCCAGACCATCCAAATTCAACTTTTTTCGCCGGAAAATACATCATTTCTCCATTCTAGTTTCCATTCCATGTATTGCCGGGCGAAAATGAGATGGTTCTTCTTATGGGTGGCGGTCAGTTTCGGCTTCCCTTGACGTTTCTTCCACATGGTGTTTGGTGACTCATTCAAGATGCGCGCAATATGCCTCTTCGTTACTGGAACAACCGATTCTGCCTTATTGTATGAGCAGGACATCGTTTCCTGGTGCCTACGGCTGAAAGTCTCTATAATAAACAATAAAAAAAATCGTTTCCTGGTTGCTTCGTGTCTTATTCGACCTTTAAGACGCAAAGTAACTTTGGTGCTCCCATTTGTTGGTCGTTAAATCCCATATTTCTGGCACTATTTAAAGAAATTCCGTACCACTTTCTCAGATAGACCAATTTTTGTTACGATCGAGCGATTAGAAAACTTTTTTTTCACTGAATATCTTTATTATTTTCCGCCCCTCTTCCGTCAATAGAATACCTTTCGCCATTCCTTTAAATTCTACGTAAATCACTAATCTGACCGACTTCTTACGTTGCACATCTAATATTTATCTTGTAAATTGAACATTCCAAAGTATTTTTTCAAAAAACACAGATAAAGGCTTGGTGATTATGCGAAAACTCGATGTTTATGCCCTGCGGCTAAACGTTTGTCTCGGGAAAAAACGATGTTTGAATGTTTATATCCACCGATGCCGCTTTGTGTGTGTGTGTGATTGTGACGCCCGTCCCTTCAATAAAAGTGCCTTAAATATACTATCAATACAGCAAATAAGTATCCCGATAAAAAGAATATTCCTAGTTGTTTTGTAAGTGTTTCAAGTTTTTTCAAGTTTTTTTTTGTGTATTTTAGGTGTTATTGAAAAAAATATATAATTGAATAAAAAAAACTCCCGAAAACATTTTTTCTTCAACTTCATTTAGTTTTAATGGTCGTTTAATTTAGCCTCCTTAAAACAAATTTATTGATTCTCTGTCTGTGAGACTGTATGCGCAAGTATAGGAGGGCTACATATGTAAATTCATTTTTCTCAAAAACGTTATTCTGACAACAACTTTCTCGCGTTTTCTTTGAAAAATTACAATTAATGTTTAACTCGTAACATGTATAAACGTGTACAAATTATCACGATTGACATATTCCGCGAAGTTTTTTCTACTTAGAAACACGCCAAGAACATGTCAAACGCGAGAATTTAAACACAAAAATGTTATGAGTAAAACATTATTTTTTCAGGAGTCTCAATACAAAAATGTCGTATAAGACATTTTTGTATAAATTTTTTTGTAAAATTTTGTATAAATTTTTGTAAGATAGAAAGTGAACGTTCTCGACAAAATTTCGTATCTTAATAAGATCTAAAACTTTTATCGAATACACGATATCTCTAAGGTTACTTTAAACAAAATGAGGATTAATTGTAGTTTTTCTACAGAAAACATGAAGAAGTGGTTGCTAACATTTTTTTTTTATTTTCTACTCAACTGACCACCACACCAGAAGGCTCAGACGAAGAGCCCACTGGTAGTGGACACTTACTAACAGGAACCAAAAAAACATAAACAAAAAAGGCGTGCAGAATCTAATTGCAAGCAAAAGTGAAATCCCAGCGGAGCTTAGTTCCTTTAAAGGAATTCACCGTAAGAAAAAAATATAAAAAAAGAAAGACTAAACGATTTTCAAGTAAAAGCATTGATGCCTCTATGGACTAAATTGAACTAAACTACAATAAAAGAAGACAGGAATTATTGTAAAAACAATATAAATGGTATCAATTGTTCGGTTGTTGGCACTATTAAAAATATATATTCATTCACATTCATGACCATAAAGTATTTCAGCTTACATTTGAAAACTCTTATATTTGTGAGGGCTTTCAAGTCATTAGGAAGTGAACTATTTTTTACACCATTCGGAAGGAGATTCCAATACGTTATGTCCCTGGCAAACAAAGTATTGCCATAATGCGACGTGTTGAACGGATCATAAAGTTTCTCTATCTCGGACTTCGGAATCTTTTATTTAATTTGTTTCACAGCAGCATCCGCACTAGGCTTCACCAAAACTGTACCATCCCTTGTATAAACAGACAACAGCTCCCCTGCTTTCTTAAGTTTAACTGCATGCACCTTGAGTCTACGTGCCTCCACGATCAACTTTTCGTCGATAAAAATCCTGTTATTGTCTGAAAATCCCTGGTGCGTCAATGAGAGGTTGCGGATAGAAAGATAATGGTTGTAAATGTCATCACGGGCAAACTTCATACAAAATTGAGACACTGTCGGAGGAGTAGCACCAACAGCGATGGGATGTGTAGCTAATCGTTTAGCATATATAAGTAGAATATTTCTAACATCATATCCGAGATTATTTCCAATCTTCGCGAAATAATTTTGTAAGTCTTCCGAAGACTGGAAGGGCACACCAGTAAGAAGCAAATCATTTATTTTTCCAGCAGCCAATATGGGTTCCGTGTTCATTCCGTTCATCGTCACAACACTATCGACCGAATCAGCTAGTCGTTTGACCTTCAGATGAACATTCTCTTTTGATCTGTTGCAGTTCATTCCGCAAAACTGTCTCCGCCCAGAGAGGTATCTGAGCAGAGTTCCAGAGTGATGAGATGAGAGTAGACTGCCTACTCGTTGATTGAGAAGAAATAAGAACGAATATAGTCAAGATGTTGATCTATACTCATCGGTGGTTTTATTGCGACTGCCTCTGTTCTGAACATTTCGTACTCTATTTGTATGATTGGTCCCATAGTCATTTGAATAACGAAATCTTTGTTTGGGTTGCGACTAGAATATTCGCCATAAAAAATTGCTCTTTGTATAGCGAATCCGTTTCCATCCATTCCTATTTATTGACATTCGTTTGTTATTGTTTGTAATTGTTGTGATTGTGTCTTCAAAGGTAATTATTCTGTGTAGTTCAATTTTGTTTGATTTGTGATCTTTGCAGACTTGCAGAACAGCTAGAGTTAAGTAAGCATAAATATTTGTGTTTATAATGCAATAACCATCCTTTTTTCAGGTGCGGCCCAGGACTTCTGATAGTGAATTTTAGTGTGTGTAGCGTTCCTTTGTGTTTTGTTTTTGTTTTCTAAGTGTAAAGTGTTTTGCATTTTTTTTTGTTTTACTTCAAATAAAGTGTTCAACATAAAATTGTGTATTTTTTTATATATAGTGCCGTCTGGGCCGTAGCACCATCTGTAGCTCGCGTTTACAGGTTTCGATATTGTGCTCAATCTTAGCGTTGATCTCGTCGAACATTTTGCTCATCCGATTCCAAAGCATTCGTAGTCACAGGTAGGTAGTGTTCATTCCTCTTTCGTTTTGGTGAAGGAGAATGCCCGGAAGTCGACTCATATTCAAACACATTGAGAGCTCTCCAGTATTGGCTCATGATACGATTGAGACTGATTTGTCATTCATAAACAGAGAAGACAACACAGCAGCAACAGCAACAAAACACGAAGCGATACACAGCTTAACAATAGCATTAAACAAATGGACTCTACACTGGTGATTGTGAAATTTAATTTCCTTTCGAGTTTCCAATAATTCATCGCTAAAAATTGTAAGGGGTTGTATCTAGGACACGACCGCATTTTCGACGTAGAACTGCGCATTTATATTATACAGTCCACATGTTTACCACTTCGAATATTATTTCAGGATGCATCGAATTTTTTTAAATAAATTTTTAGTTTTTTTATTGTTAATACATCAGTAGTAATAATCTTCATTTACATATTAGATATACACTGCGTTTCACTTTTCAAGATGAAAATTTAACTTTCAGAGCACTTGCTCGAGTTCTCCGACGTTTTTCACTATACAGTGCGACAGCAGATGAAAATTTAATATCTTGTGAGTAATCGATTAGATTTTGGTTGATATTACTTCATGGGAAGTGTGCGAAAACGATCATTTTCTTCACATAGTTTAGCGCAATTATTGATTTTCGGGCGAGGGGTGAGGGACGGAGATGAAAGAAATGAGCGCCATTGTGGCAGCCATTTGTGGCTAGCTTCCACCTTCACCTTAAGTGATCACGAGTTCAATTCTCACTCCCGACATTCTTCCAAAAATGGAAGTAAAAGTAACGAACCAGCAGAAATGTGTTGAAAGTCACTATAATAGAGAGAAAAAAAAAACAAATGAGAAATATAAGTTTAACAAATTATTTCTCTCATTGTGACGACTAATCGATTAACCAATTCTTTGGGTCGATTAATCGTATCGAATTACAAACTGCTGAAAATTATTCGATTAGTTGATGAACGAATAATTTCAAAAATCGGGGATCACTACAAGCGAGTACAAAGTTACTCAACACCAAAAAATACCCCCGATTGGCAAAGCAGATTCCACAAGGCACATTAATTTTGAACTCCGTGTTAGGGAAACACAGCTCGGTGGGAACAACAATACCCCCAACTCGCATGTATATTTGCAAAGCGGATTTCCACAGGTACATCGATTTAGAAGTCTGTGTTGGGGAAACCGTAAATCAGGCCAATCAAAACGTGGCAGTTAGGGCGTTTAGATAACGCTTGACATTTTACAGTTATTCAATTGTTCATCTTATGAAAAATAACATATTTTTTTAAATGATGATGGTCCCACCTCTTTCCCCTACATAGGTTTGAGCTGGACGAGTTATCTTGTGGATAATTATATGGAGGAGTTTCTTTGTAATATCAAATCAACCAGTAAGCAAGTTAAAAACAAAAAACGGTCCGGTTGTACCACTGGCATAGATTGTTTATCAAAAGAACAAGTAAGGGCATTATCTGAACGCTAAATATTCCATGGCATGTCAAGAGAATTTCCAATCCGGGAAGACACTTGACCGATCGGGAATCGAACCCAATGCCTATATCAGCATTAGCCATGAATTTACAAGGGATTTCCCGATTTACTAGATTCCCGAGAACGATCTACTAATGCGATCGCTTTCGAGTCCAGACAGCTGAGCAACCCCGAGCCTAATTCTAGCCGACACTTCAGGCCCAGTAACTCTCCCAAGGCATGTCAAGAGAATTTCCAACCCGGGAAGACCCTTGACCGATCAGGAATTGAACCTAATACCTATGTCAGTACCAGCTCTGAATTTACAAAGGAAATCCCGCTTTACTGGATACCCGACAACGATCTGTTAATCGTTTTCGAGACCAGACAGCTGAGCAAACCTAAGCCTAATTCCAGCCGATACTTCAGGCCCTTCATTCAACCTGGGGTATAATCGCGTCAATCTGAATCTGCAATGAGATCTGCCACAACACAGAAAGATCTCGTCAATCATCTGTCAAAAGGATAAATTTACAAGTATTCCGGTTGAGCTATCCCTAGCTTCTTTTCAGTTTCCTCTTTCAATCCCTTGGAATGGATCGATCTTATTAAACAAAACAAAAACAAAGAAAAAAATCACTTTTGCCAATGTTCAATTTCAAATTTTACTATGCCGGTTCACGCGCGCGATGCTCAAACTCTTGTAGACTTCACAATTATTTTTAAACTAATCTAATAACTAAAATTTTAAAAAATTGAAGAAAAAAAAATAATAAAAACAACATACCATCATCATCATAGTCTAAAGATAAAAAAAACACACACACACACATGCACCTACACCTAAAACAGTACTCTATTCATTATATAATAAGATGACGGTCCCACTTTATTTTCCTACAACGATTTAAGCTGGACGAATTTTCTTTGATAACTATATATATGGATTTCTTTTATAATACAAACAAAATCAGTATATTAGTTAAGAGCATAGACATAGATTGTCACTCGAAAGAGCAAGTAAAGGCATTATATGAACGCTAGATATTCCAAGGCATGTCAAGAGAATTTCCAATCCGGGAAGACCCTTGACCGATCAGGAATCGAACCTAATACCTATATCCATACCAGCTTTGAATTACAAAGGAAATCCCGCTTTACTGGATACCCGACAACGATCTGTTAATCGTTTTCGAGACCAGACATCTGAGCAAACCTAAGCCTAATTCCAGCCGATACTTCAGGCCCTTCATTCAACCTGGGGTATAATCGCTTCAATCTGAATCTGCAATGAGATCTGCCACAACACAGAAAGATCTAGTCAATCATCTGTAAAAAAGATAAATTTACAAGAATTCCGGTTGAGCTATCCCTAGCTTGTTCGCAATTTCCACTTTCAATCCCTTAGAATATGATTTTCTTAAAAACAGAACCATTTTTTTAGCCAATGCTAGCCAATTTTAAGCTTCTCTATGCCTTTTCACGTGCACGATGCTCAAACTGTTGTAGACTACTCGAAATGTATAAAAAAATAAAAATAAATTAAAAACGAGTACAAACAAATAAAATACCACCATCATCATAGTCTAATGATAAAAAAGACAAAAGCACAAAAAAAAAATAATCCGTTATAGCTTCGTCATCTTACATACTAACATTGATTACACAACAGGTCAAAAATTTAAATCATGCTTCAAAAACTCTTTACAAATACTACGAAACATTCGAAGGCTTGTTGCTGTCTTTGCCTCATTGGGTAAGGTATTATACAGTCGATATCCCTTATAAAAAATTGAATTTTGGGTACACGACATTCGGAAGTTCATGGTTCTGAGGTCGCTTGCTTGTCTTGTATTATATCGATGCATGTCTCTTCCATACATTATAGTGTTTCGTAGGTAATTCGGCGTCATATTATTAGTCATTTTGTATATAAACGTGAGCGTGCAATATTTAATACGCTGACTGACTGACATCCATTGTAGGCATTCTAGCATGAATCTCCGCGGAGTTCGTCGATCACATCTCAATATCAGGCGCATAGCCTTGTTTTGCAACATTTGCATTCTTTGCATCTGTCTCTTATTTGCAAGAAATAGTACAGATGCACAATAATCAAAATGTGGAGCGATCAGCGCTTTGTAGATCGTTATTTTGCTTTCAAAAGTCAAGAAACGATTTATTCTACAAAGCACTCCATATTTTTGAGCTGCCTTCTTTATAGTATAATTAATGTTCTCTTCAAAAAGCAGCGTTTCGTCTAGAATAACGCCAAGATATTTGATTGATGATACTCTTTCTACGGGTTGCCCATCTATACTTATACTTAGATTGCCACTATCAAGACTGCGTGTCGATACTACCATGTATTTCGTTTTACTTATATTTAATTTCAATTTTTTCCATTTTAACCAGTCATCTAAGTTTTGTAGTTCAAGATTCATTTTTCTGTAACAGTCTTGCAATGTATCTGCCACAACAAATATCGCTGTGTCGTCAGCGAACAAATTCACGTCGCTGTCATTTAACACCTGTTTGATGTCATTGATATAAAGCAAGAAAAGTAACGGCCCCAGAACACTTCCTTGAGGCACACCCAGATTCACTGAACCCGCCGATGATTTACTGTCCCTATAAATAGTGATTTGTGTTCGCCCGCTTAAGTAGCTTTCAAACCACGTCAATACAGGTCCAGTTACATCATAACTGGAAAGTAGTTTTATCAATTTACACCGGTCTACTGTCTCGAAGGCCCTTTTCAAATCAATAAATACCGTCAAAATAACTTTCTTCTCCTCTATACCCTGTTTCCATTTTAGAAGCAACAAATTAAGAGCCGTTTCACAAGAGTGGTTTTTCCTAAATCCAGACTGTTCATCTACCAGTATTTCATTTTCCGTTATATGTTCCAGAAGTTGATCTTTGACAACGATTCTAGGATTTTTTCGAACATTGGTAATATATTAACTGGTCTACGGTCTTCTGGTTTGGTCGATTTCCGATTTTTTGGAATCGTTATGACAACGGATTTCTTCCAACTATGTGGGCATTCACCTCGAATCATCGACTCATTTACTATATATAGTAGATTCTCTTTGATTAAATCAAATGCATCTACTAATACCGTTTTATTGATATCGTCAACACCCGCACAGTTTCTTAAATCCATCACAACCTTCCTCAGTGTTTCCATACTGATGGTTCTAAAGCATCTCCATTGTGAAGACAAACTAGGAAAAGCAAGATTTAGTCGATTTGTAGGAGGCACAATACCATTGTAGATTTCCTCCACACTTGACGTGAAAAATTTGTTCAATTTTTCAGCTGTTATGAAATTACATTCTGTATTACCGTTAAATTCAATGTCGATATCTTTACTTCCGCATGGATCACACAAATCTTTTATTTTTTTCCACAGCTTCTTTGGATCATGTTGAACTGCCATTATTTCACTTTGAATTAATTTATTTTTGGAATTGTGATAGACGCGTAGAAATATCTCCTATCAATTGATGCAAACATCTATCCGATCTGTTAAGAAATGTTCGAGTTATAAGCATTCGAAATGCGGGTAGGGTTAGCATACAAATCGGCAGATCAAATGTATGGGAAAAAGGAAATTCTTCCAGTTTTCATGAATTTAAACCGTTTAGAGATTAGCGAATTACAATGTATAGCATATCAAACAAACCTTAGAGAATTTCCGATTCGATTGGTATACAAATCATGAGATTTCGTTCACAGTGAAAATAGTTCTTAACGTTAACTTTATTTCATTAAAACGTGATCTGTTTTTTGATTTGGCACCCTTCCTGAAAGACGTAGTTCTACGTCAAAACACACTTAGCACACAAAACAACGTTATCACATAAAATGTATGCATTTTTTTAAGTTTATACTGAAGCATTACATAGATAATCGAAGAGAAATACGAGGACAGAAAAACAGATATGTGCCAACCGAAACAGACAGTGTTGCCGAATTAATTTATTTCCTGTCAAAGTGCCCATCTTCAGATGTATGGGTGACTTGTTCGAAAAAAATAAATAAGGGCTATTCATATTTTTTTTTTGAGAATTTTAAAAAATGCGTTTTTGAGAAAAATCAATTTCAATTTTCAGAATATTTTTTATATTTATTTGATGAAAATTCAATCAATTTCTTACATTCATCCTTTGACCATAATTCAGTACGTATTATAGCTTCTGAGTTATATTTTTTTGTAAAAAATTAGGAAAAACATTTTGGCCCTCTTCAAAAAGTAGTTTGTAAGTGCTAAGTTGCCTCAATGATCAATGTCTTTACACCCGCAACGTTTCAGTGCTGTCTGAGATGGTGCTGCCAACTCCTAAGACAAGTTGACATGAAATTCGTCAATAACGAAAACCTAACAAGCCATTACCTATTTTTACCACATTCACAACTCGACAATCATCCAGTTAGCAGCGAGGCGAGTTCAGTTTTTCAAATTGGGTTTTTTGGAGACTAGAGGCGAATAATCTGTGAGAATTGAAAGCCTCTATAATTCAAATCATGATCATCATTATTTAAATTACAAGCTCGCTCCGGCTAGCAGACAATAGGCCTTTTCAATGCAGACGTCAGACACAGCTGTTTTACTCGATACAAAGGAAGAATGGAAGATAGTTCGGCTGGTTGAGAGTGCTCCTGTATTTTTACCCCACGGTTAACTATGAAAAATCATAAATCAAAAACGAAAAAAGGGCTCTCTGATTTTTGAATATGCTATATAAAACAGAAAAGAAAAAAAAAGAAAAAAATATAGCGCTCTCTAGTCCCAAGTCATGAAAACAACAAAAAAATAATCGCAATCAATAATTACGAAAACGAAATCCAAATTTTCTGCAAATGTAATTGGCTTTAATCTGAATTGGCTTGTAGTTCAAAAGTTGAATTTTCTAAAAAATGTCATTTTTAGAAAGAAGGTGAAAAAACTGATTTTTCGAACAACCCTAAAATGGAAACGGGCGCCCTATTAAAAAAAATTGAAAACACGACTCTAATATTTATCGATAACGAACAAAACTACCAATTTTCACGAACATCTGACTATACCACTATATCGGTTTGACATGGAATAGCTGCATAAATAGACATTGTTACCTTATTCGATTTACGATTTACTTGACCAATGCCGCCCCATCAGAGATGAAAGAAACCGCGTATTCGGGTGATCACCACTTTCGTCACTCTCTCGAAAAGCACACCATTTTATACATTGTATCCCCCCAAGGGAGAAACAAATTTTCACCCGAAGGACCAACAAAGGAAACGGCTATGAATGGGAATATTTTTACTGCCAAAGAACGACCCTCCTCCCACAATAATGGTAGCCCGAGGAGGGATAGCAACCTTACGACTTAATGATAAAAACCATTTGTTGTGAATTATGACTTGCGCATGGGTTTGAAGTGGCAAATGAACGGGAAAGTGTAAACTTTGCTTCCCTTTCACCACTTCAAACGATACGGGGATATGCGTTGAAAGTTTAGGGACGGTTAGAATGGGTTTGTGCTGCGATGATAATAATAAGGGACTGCTTCGGGACAACGGTAGTCTGCGTAAAACCCTCTATTCCGGGACTATGGAAGGGCGGAGAGGATAATGGACTTTGGCGTTTTGAAAAATAAATGAAAACTCAACGCGAGCCGCAGGTGACATGAAATTGGTACAGGTGGTCGTTCGAGGCCTCTCCTCAGAGCTTGAGTGCTGTACTGCGATGTGTATTTCAAGCGTAAAAAACGTAAACATAACCCATAAATTTCTAAGAGTAACATCGATTGAATTAAAGTCGAGTTTTTTCATCTGACGATTCCAAAAAATGATTTGTTTTAGTCATCAAATCAAACAAACTCGTGACAGATTTCGTTTCAAAGAGAACAACTAATCGAGGTGTAAATTGGAAATGAAATAAAGCATAGTATAACAATTGAACGATACTGAATCACATTTCAGGATATTCAGATCCGCTGTTGAAAATTCAATTTCAACTATTACTGAAGCTTCAGTTATACATGTCGAAATATAACATCAAATACTAAACATATTTATAATCTTATCATTTATTTCAACAGTCAAATTCAATTACGCTTCGATTAAAATATGGACTCAACAGAAAATGCAGCATAAATTTAATCACGAGCACCATAGGGGGTGACTTAATCCAGTGTTAATCTAGGTTGATTTATTGGGAGTAGCATGGATTTTGCGGTTTTAAAATAACTTTTTCGCACCGTATCTGAAAGATTATATATATATATATATATATATATATATATATATATATATACATTTTTTGAACCGAAACAACCCCTTTTCAATTCATTCAAACTGTAAATTGGATCTTTTGTGTGCGTAATTTATGGGAACGGAAGTATAGATGAATAAACGACGTAAAAATTCACCCTGAAAAACGGCATAGCGTCAATGTTTGAGGTTGTTTAATTTCGATCGAAGATTATTTCTTTTTTTTTGCATTCAAAGTAGGGGTTACTGTTTCGCGAGTGAACCGGATGAAAAACTAAATTGATTTAAATGATCTGCAAACATTCCCGAACTGATTCTATGTTGATGAAAATGAACCGTTTGTGGATTTCAAGACTTCGGTGCTGAGCTGATGGATTATCAACCAAATTATTCATTGGCATGAATTAGATTTTATATTCACAATCTCATTTTGTCCCTTGCTCGTCTGACACTAATGTGGAACTGGAACAAAACTCCGCTTCATCTTATTTTAAACACAAGGATACAGTCTCAGAATGTGAATGTCGGTTAAGACTGAACCTATACCAGCTTCGGTAAGAGTTTTTTCTAACGCCAATGATACAACAACCAACACTGTCATTCTGTCAGCGTTAAAGATAGTTAATTCTCTCTGACTTTCGTTGGCCGAGGCTGATAAGAACTGTAACGTGTTAATTTTTCCAGGTCGTTTAAGTGGAGTTAGGGGATAATTATTCCCCCCTAAGTGGAAAGACGCATTAATGAGTTAATGCTATCAAAAGTTGGAATGGGGTGGAACTGCTACTGGTGTGGATAAATTAAATACTCGAATGTCGCTGTAAAGCACGTGATCATATTCGCTTATTTTTAGATCCGCGGTTTAGCGTTGAATGTGAATAATATAATTTAAATAAATAAATACTAATATAAAATTTTGGTATAATGGAATGAATAATTTTGATGATATTCACCGCCTCCACACTCTGTCCAACTTCTATAAGACCAGGTGATGATCTTGTCGCTTTGTGTCATTGTAAACAAACAACGCTGCAATTTATTATCTAGTATATTTGTATTGGTAACTATCATACACTGCAAGATTTTCATATGTGCGTGGGCAAGCGTTGAGCGTAAACGAATGTTTTCGTATTCTCAACTGTCAAGTTTCTAAAATACCAGTTACATTTTCCGTTGTTTTTAGTTAGGTTGATTAATAAATCTATAAAATGCCGAAAGGAAAAGTGCTCACGGATAGAGAAGAAGGACAAATCGATGCATTTCAAGTTGTTCTCAATTATTTGAAGAATCCTCTAGGATACGATAAAAAGAAGAGAGTTCCACGTAAATCGAAGCTCTCTGACCGGGATAAGCGGGAAATAATTATAACAAAGAGGGCTAAAAAGGTTAAAAAGCTCTTAATCTCCTAATCTTACACCATCTCACATCGAAAGACGTCTGAGTTTTGCCAAAGCTCACATGAATCAACAGTGGGACATGGTATGTCATGACAAAAGAATACATTTTGCTATAGACCCATTCCATGAGGTTATGCACCAGAAAACCAAATTTCAAATCTGGTTTTATGAGAAAATTGAAAACGTTATTTGAATAAGCACTAATCATATCATAATTTTTTTGCAACAAATTTAATTTTTATGCACCAACCTTTGAGAGAGGTGAGTTTAAAAAACTACTTAATTATATTTAAAATATTTTAGGTTTTCACTATTTTTGTGTTTCTTGAGATATCTCTGCACATGCTTAACCAAACTTCAATGTCTATATACCATTGAATGGGTGATTAAATGCTTGTTTGAAGAGCCGTGGGTAGACCTACGTTTCATTTTGTAATTTATGAGAATCAAGCATTTGAAAAACACGTACGTCACAAAAATAGAGCATATTTTTAGTTTATCAAATGAACATAGGTTCAAACATTTTTATACTTGGGTTTCTCTGAGCAAACAATGAAAGTCAACAACCCACAAAATTTGGTTCAGATCGGTCCCCAAATAGAGAAGTATCAACTGTCTCCAGAAGTTGTTGTCACGTCACGAATAGTATTCGATCCAGTCCAGTGTGATGTAACAACATTTTGACTCAGTACAAACACTTTTTTTGTGTTTTAATTTTGTGTGTTTTACAAAATTAAACGATGCTATAGTAAAATTAAGAAAATTTCCAACAAGAATCATCAGTTGGAGAATATTTTATAGTTAGGTTGACTTGTTGTCAGTCAAATACTTTTGTGACGTGGTAATACCAGAGCTGCGATTTGTCGTGAGAATCAAGTGATGGTACTCACACAAAGATAATCAACAAATTTTGTACTACGATTATCTTTGGTGACCATCCCAAAGCCAGTTCAATAGTGTGAGAAGAGTATTATCACAACACTAACACATGGTGAGCTTCTACTTGACAGTAGAAATCCGAGCTCTTTGGTGAGTGTCCTGTTGCTGAAATGTCAGAATAGTGCGACACTCAAAAGTCTAGCTGATGGTTTAGTGTTTGGCGATATTCACAACATTCGCCTCTTTGTGTTCGTTCTTTACGACCAGGGATGCCAGATGTGAATATGTAGTTTCATTTTAAATATAATTTGAAGAATATTGTGTTTTCAGGCATGTATTTTCTTTTCATCTTTTCAGATGGCCTTAATGTTTTTAGTGGCACTTCGCCGACTCTACGTAGTATTACACGTGTCATTTGTATTAGTACTTAGTTTGTGGAATGACACGCCTTGACTATCCCCTCTATTGCGGATCCCGATCGGGTTTGAAATTAGCAAAATAATGCATTTTGAAACCCGTTCGACTTCGATTTTTTTTACCAAATTTGTTTCTCATCATTGCAACGGTGCTAAATTTGTAGACATGTTCGCAATTTTACTGATGTTTGATATCCTGCCTATCCTGTTGCAGACTTATATTTTTAGTTACTAGCTGCAGGGATATGGTATTTCTACTCTTTATGACTTGATTCCCTACGCTAACAACCCCTTTTTTATACATTACTTTGCTATTCTCGCGGTTTCAAAAATATCTGCCATTTATACACATCAACATTTCAATTTTTTGTCGAAGACTTTCAAAAAAAAACATCTGACATCTCTGGAGGTGATGATATTTAGAGCCCCCGCACACTACAGACTTTTTTTTTCAGCCGACAATTTGGTCGGATCGGCGTACTGGTGTAAAAACCGACCCAATTGAATCGGTGTAATGTGCGCACATGCATACCTCTCCGTACTGATTAAGAAGCCGACCGAACTATCGGTCGACAAGTCAGTCTGCAGCATGCGGGGGCTCTTACTTTGACAAAGGCCAACACGAAAACAACAAGTCACCAAGTATTTTTGTATACATTATACATCAAATATTTTTGTGTACAATGGCTCTCTGGGTTGACCGCTACCGACCGCGCCAGCTGTTCAAACTGGACTACCACAAAACGCAAGTTACACATCTGATTAAGCTTCGCTCCCAGAGAGACTTCCCGCATGTTCTACGGTCCTTCCAGGCCAGTAAGAAAACTCGCATCATGTGTCTGCTGCGGAAACTTTACCAACCAGGCGCGGAACGGCTACGCAATGAGATAATCAATTTCACAACGCCCTCGAACCGGAAGGTGGAAATCAGGACCATCAGCAGTAATTACCACATCGAGTTGAATTCATCGGTCGCCGTGATATATAACAGGGTGGTCGTGTCGAATTTGATCAAGCAAATTGATCCCAGTGGGTAGAGGGAATCCCGTGCTCCCGTGGCCGAGTGGTTAGCGTCATAACTAACATGCCGGGTGTTCGGGTTCGATTCCCGTTCTGGTCGGGGGAATTTTTCGTCAAAGAAATTCCCTCCGACTTGCACTGTGATCACGCGTATTCTAGAGCTTGCCACTCAGAATGCATTCAAGGCGTGTTATTTGGCATAGAAATCTCAACTAAGTACTAATAAAAATGACGCAAGTAATACTACGTTGAGACGGCGAAGTTCCTCTAGGAACGTTAGTGCCATTGAAGAAGAAGAAGAAGAAGAAGGGTAGAGGGAATATGAGACTCGTCTTGTCCGAAGTGGATCAAAGATACCAAAGATACACCAGAATGCGCTGAGAAGAACTACTGAAAAGTATTTGTCTACGTGCAGATTGATTTTGTGCGCCAATTCTTCTTCGCGGGTTGTTCCCGCGGTTAGGAGTCGTCGCTTGGGAATAAGAGTGCCGGCTCTATCTTAGGAGGATATTCTTAAAATTTTGAATGTAAGATTGTAAGATTGCTGGAAGTGGTGAAGAAACAGCTATACGAACTGCTATCCCAATGCGTTCTATCGAATGTTATAATCTGTGGATTGGTACCGAATCTGGTTAAAATTGCGATATGAGTCTGAAGACGCAAACGTTGAATTTTGTCGGGTATTATGAACACCAGATGCAGCAAGGAAGCAAATATATATTCCATCTGGAATTGTTCGTGGCGCAGTTAAAGGCACGGTATAAGAAGTTTCTCAATAAAGCCTCAATGCAAGAGGATGATTTTTGAGCGATTCTTTGAGATCGCAATTTTCTTTCGTTTTATGAAAAAATAAAATTTTTGTGTTCATCTCACGTTTATTAACTAAACTTCAATAGTTCTGGTAATGATTAACTCAAAATAAAAAAAAACACGCCTTGTCGGTTTTCAATCGGATCGTTTTCATGATCCGCAAATAATTATGAAATGGTAAATTTATCAATATACTTAAATACCATTTCATTCAAAAACCATTATGCTGCACCATGTTCATTTGAAAATTATATTTAATGTAACTTTTAAAATCATGACACCATAATATTTATTATTCTATATGTCTGTTCATTTCAACTACAAGAAATAAATATTCGCTCGATTAATCGAATACTGAAGGACAATTGTTCGAATGAATCGAATATTGACCCACGATTAATCGATAATCGAATAAACGAAAAATTTAGACATCTCTAACAACAACCACAATTTCTACTTCAACAAACGAATCTAAACAACCGTCGCGATTGTCAAAAATGATTGGAACTGTCTGATCACTCACATTTCTACTACCATCATACGCCACAACCACCGCTCTCGTAACGTAAAGTTGTAAACAGAGCGATCGGTAGTGAGAGGCATTGGAACCTAAGTGGTGCGGACTCAATCCACTTCATTTTCAAGCAAATTCATGCATGTTTTCAAGCGATTTCTTGCAATAAATTTTCAGACCACCAGGGATGCCAGATTTACAAACATGTTTGTAAATTTACAGACATATCTGTAAAACACTTATTTTTGTTGTAGACTTTTTGGATATAACAATATTTCACAGGTTTTTGAAAAAATAAGAGGCTCTATTCATCACATCAAAGATATTTCACTCACCATATGACATTTTTCCATAGTTTAGTCTGGAACTCACACACATAAGTACTTTTGCCCTGACATCATTACAGACGAAAGAGAGTATACGGTTATTCACAATTAATGAAAAATTTCATTCTCTGCAGGTAAGGAAAAATCTTGAACGAAAATTGTCTCTGATAATTATATTCTGTTCTAGATAAGATTGTTTTGCTGAAATGCAAGGAGATTTATTGAAAAATAGTTAAGTTAGGGTCAGGACTATGTCTTCTGAGTATTTTAACAACATCGAATAAAAATTTTCATTCTATTTTCAACAACTTACATTCGCTTTCGGGTCTGCTTATGACGAAATATGGGTTACTGTTCGATATTGTAACCACAGACATGATTCATGGCCGTGTGGTGATCTAAAACTTGTATAGCCTTGCATGGCGGATGGAAAATATACACTGCATTTTCTTATAAATTTCATCAACGATAAGACCGCAAGCCTTGGTGGATGTCCAATATATCAACGAAGAAATACTGATTTTTATAAAAATTAACAGCGCGAATGTATGTGTAGATCGTTGAAATATTTAAACACACTTACAACACATAAGTTATTAAGTGGTCCGAAAAATCAATTTCTTTTCACAGTTTCCCAAAAATGACAAATGAAAATTATTAACTTTTGAATCACCGAACCGATTTAGATGATCGACATATAAAATTGAAACTAATGACAAAGCCTTTTATTGGAAAATATTTAACTTGCGAAAAAATTATTATATTTTAGTAATTATTGATTGTAGTCGTTTTTTATTTTTTTATGACTCTGGACTAGAGGGCGCTATATTTTTTTATATTTTTTTCTTGAAAGCTGAGGATTTTTTACATATCATATCTCGATATCAGAGATGCTATTTTTTCGTTTTTTAGATATGATTTTTTCAAAGTTAACCGGTGGTTCGAAAAATCATTTTTCCCCCTTTGTCCAAAAATAACTTTCCGCAAAAAATCATAACATCTGAACTACTGAACCGATTTAGATGATCGATATATTAAATTGAAGCCAATAAGCATAATTTGAAAAATATCACACTTGCGGGAAGATTGGATTCTAGTAGCATAGGTCTAGTTTAGTCACATATGAATATTGATAGAAGACTTAAAACATGTTAAATTTACAAAATTATAACTTAAAAACGATAATTGCAGCATCTCGGATGTCGAGATATGTTTGGTAAATAATCCTCAGCTTTCCATAAAAAAATATAAGAAAAAATAGAGCGCTCCTATCTTTAACCGAGAAAACTATGAAAAACTAACTCAATCAATAATTACAAAAACAAAAATTAAATTTTTCTCAAAAGTAATATTTTTTCAAAGAAAAATAACTCGTCAGCTTCAATTTGATATGTCGATGATATGAATCGGTCCAATAGTTCATAAGTTATGACTTTTTGTAGTGGGAAAAATGGGGAAAATTGTTTTTCGAACCATCGATTAGTTCTGAATATTTCAAAAACGAAAAAAATAGCATCTCTGATATTGAGATATTTTATGTAAAAAACTCTCAGCTTTCAAGAAAACATATAAAAAAATATAGCGCCCCCAAGTCCAAAGCCATGAAAACATTAAAAAACGACTACAATCAATAATTACGAAAATAGGATCCATATTATCTGCAAGTTCAATATTTCTCAATTAAAGCTCATTGGCTTCAATTTGATATGTCGATCACATTTGATATGTGTTTGATATGTCGATCAAATTTATAACTTTCGAACCACTTAACCGATTTAAGTGGTTCGAAAGTTATAAATTTTTGAAAAAAGTCATTTTGAGGAAAGTGGAAAAAATAATTTTTTGGATCACCCTAAAATGGAAATGGGCACCCGAATGAAAAAAATAAAAAAAACACGAGTTTAATGTTTTGCGATAAAGAACAAAATTACCACTTTTGACGAAGATCTGAGAACCACTATATTGGTTTGGCATGGAATGGCTGTATATGTATACAAAATACAATCTTACGTGCATCGCGATGTACAAAGTATTAATGAATATGTGAAAATTAACGTTAAAAGACATTTCTATAGATCTGCACACTTTTACAGACTTTTCCACATTTTTAACAGACATTCACATATTTTTACAGGCTTTTTTTTAAAATCATCTGGCATCTCTTCCTTCCACTTTTTATGGAATATTTTCAAATCGCAGGAGTAAACATTTACGTGACTTTGACTTCGTTTGTTTTTATTTCGTTCGGAAAAACGTTATGTCAAAGAGAGGGGACATTAAAAATGCGTTGCTTAGTGAAAGACTGAGATGCTCTTTCAGAGATGCAATGGTTAATTAAACAATTAACGGGAAAATGTAGTTCGTTCATTTTATAATTTTAATTATTTTTGCCCTCGACAACAATACCTCTTTTATAGTGTTGATTATCATAAGAAAAATAACACTCCTGATCGTTGGATCTCTTTTGACATTTCAATTGGATCTTTTTTTACAGCCGTTTTGATTCAGTCCGCACTACCTAGATTGGAACCAACCGTCATTTGGTTAGGTGTCAGAAACAAGAGAGTGTGTATCACTACTGAATATTTGGATCTCACGTACCGTGAGAGGAATTGAGTGACTATGGTCAGCTTTTTTGTGACATTGACGGTGATGGATTGCAGCTCTGGGTAACACCTGACTTTTTGCTGTTTCGGACTGTTGAACATTAATGGTTAATTTAATTAAATACGGTTTCATTTCAAAACATACAAATGATATTTCTCCTATGTTTTATCAACAATATATGAACGTAGATTCCATAATATAAAATATAATCTCATTGCAACTCCTGGTTTGCTGATGGTATTATTGAATGCTGAAAAAATATGGAAAACCCATACGATATGGGCTTACCAGCGGAAATCGAATGTCATATTCCGATGCCATTTTAGAATCGAGGATGTTGACTTCCGGTTCGTTAAAAACGGATATAAAAGGCCGGGAATGGCATGAAATCCCACAATACGATCGTGAATGGTAGTGTTGGCATACAACCATGAGTGCACGAAGAGGAATAAAAAACGAATAATGTTTGATAGTGAGAGATAGGATCTAAGTGAGAGGGAGATAATGTTTGAGTAGGAAGAACTTAGCCTTAGAGCGACGTGTGTGGAGTTATACAGAGAAAGTGCACATGCAAATGTACACGCAAACATCAACGTCAAAGTCGTCAAAGTCAAAATCATCTTCAATACGCAAACATAAACGCCCTTGCACAGGTATGTGAGTTTATCAAAAGTTTCTGATAGCAAAATCAAATGCGTTCCCCCTGTAGTGAACGCCACTCGATGAACCAGGATTGTGCTAGCCATTGATGGCAACCGCCAGAGTGAACGTGTTAAACAATCACGATATAAAAACTGGAGGTCGGTTTTGGACCACCCCGACTTTTCCCAAATAAAGACATACCGTGTATTACAGGTAACAGGTAGATTCAAATTATATAGCTTTTTTTGATGAACATACCATAAACAATTAAAATTGCCTTGTTTCGCAATGTTTCACAAAGTAAAAGAACATAGAACTCATTTTGCACACTGGTCGAATAAATTTCTTCTCTGACTTTGGAGGAATGAAAACGCTAAAACGCTAGAATGAAGAGAATTCACCATATTATCAAATTGTCAGCGTTATGACACCATTGAAAATTCAGTAGGAAGCACGGTTGCGTTAGGACCACATTCCCCTATAGGATGGACTTTTGGAAGGGGAAGGGGAGATCTCAGAGGAAAGTAAAAAGTATTCAGAGTAATATAAAAACATAAAAAATAGTATATCGCTTGCTACAATACGGTGAAAATCTTATTTAATAAAACTTATTGATTGTGTGACGAGACAACGCTTCGTGGAGACTGTTTATTCGCACAGAGCGCGTTGTCACGTCACAAAATGCATGTTCTTGCGAGTTTTTTGAAAAAACTGAGTATACAGGAATCTTCGTTCATCTTTCATTGCCAAATCATAGTACAAAGTTTACTTGTATGTATTGAAACGGAACTGAAAATACAACATTAATGTTCAAAAGTCGGAATCCGCAAAAAGACAGGTGTTGTTACGTCACAAAAGTACTGGGCTGGCAACAAGCGAATTCAACTGCAAAATATTCTCCAACTGAAGATTCTTGTAGGAAATTTTCTCAAATTCACTTTGAAATCGTTTACCATTTGGAAATCGTGTGATGTATACATGACGACAAAAAAAGAACCTATTTTTAGTGAGTCAAACCGTTGTCACGTCACGCTGGAATGGGTCTATATACAATAACGAAAAGTTCTTCAATTATGTTTTTACTTTTAACTTTGCTTCAGTGACCAACAAAAGTTCAATTTGGATGGTCCTGATGGTTTCAACCGGGAACTTTAGGCTCGTGCCTGGTTTGGGTGGGATTCTGTGCAACTGGAAAGCTCAAGATAACTTTCACATAATTCAAGGATTACATACATGTTCTGAAGTCCTCTCTACTACCGTTTTTGCGTGGATATCGTCACAAAAAAATTCACATTCCAGCAAAATAATGCTACTATTCATACCAGCAAGAAAAACTAAGCAATAGATGAGCGACCAAGAACCTAATTATTTGTACTGACTGGCTCGTTCTCCAGACATAAATCCGATTGAAAATCTTAGGGGGATCCTTGTACGTTGAAGGGAAAATGGTACACCACGATTGAAGAGCTCAAGATCGCTGTTTAGGAAAAATAGATAAATATCGAGAAATTCGTTCAGCAGCCTTTGGTAAATAGTATGCCATCACGAATTTCCCAGGTTATTAGCCGAAATGACAAGGCTACAATTATTCAAAATGCAATTGTAGACGAGGAGATCGAATCAATCTTACTCCCGATTGAAGGCGAAAATGAGACATTGCAACTTATTTTCGATGAAACAAGCCAACTAGGTCTATGTAAAATCAATCCTATTTCAAATGAACTAAATTGTTTCCTAGACTTGTTGTTTACTAATTGCACAGAAGATTTCCATGTTTCGAAAATTGAATGTCCCCTTTGGAAAAATGAAAAATTCCACACCGCTATAGAATACTCTTTATTTATCGATAGCACAAGTACACGCCCCGCCGATTGCGATTTTGAAATAAATTTAGATTTCAAAAAGGCAGACTACGAGCAAATTAATTGTAAGCTTAATGATATAAATTGGTCACTTCTACTTAAATATGAAGGGAACATAGACAAAGCTGTTGAAATTTTTGATGATAATCTGTATAGAATCATAAGCGAACATATTCCAACAAAAAAGAAAAAACTTAACACAAATTCGAAAACATCAGTATGGTTCACTCGTGATATTTTTTTTTCCTTTACTTATTTAATTAGGCTCAAGTGGATAAAGAGCCACCATCAAGCAATACATTTTAAAACTATTTGAATATATTATACCTACATAATCATTAACTCAAGTCTAATTAGCTAAAACTACAGTGCAATATAAAAAATATATAATTTATTCCTTCGTTGCCTCGTCGGTATTATCCTCGTCTGGAACAGTGCCTGTGGTGGGTCGTAACAAACTCGTGATATTGAAAATCTCAAAAACAAAAAATAAAAAGCTCATAAAAGATACAAAGCAAGCGAAACTTTGGATAATTTAACCATATACAAAGATATTTGTAAAAACCTTGATACGAAAATATCACTACAATATGAAAGCTATATTACAAGGATAGAAAATAATATATTTGCCAGCGATAAGATGAAATCTAATAATTTCCCATCAATTTGGAGAATACGTTGGATCAAATGATAGTGATATTAGTAATCAACTCGCCCGTTTTTTCCAAAGTTTTTTTTTTTCAATATCTGTATTATAGTGACTTTCAACTCATTTGGCTGGTTCGTCACTTTTACTCCCATTTTTGGAAGAATGTCGGGAGTGAGAATTGAACTCGTGACCTTCAGCGTGAGAGGCATGAATGTTACCACTACGCCAGATCGCTTCCCGTTTTTTCCAAGGTAACTACACAACAAATAACGAGGTTCGAGATAACGATTATTTACCCGAATGTGCAAACTCGGTCTCAATTGATAATATTACCGCTAGCGAACTTCTTATCGCGCTGGAGGATCTTGATCCATCTAAAGGTCCCGGGCCGGATGGTATCCCTCCAATGTTGTTGAAAAAGTTGGCATCGGCTTTCGTTCATCCTTTGTCCTTGCTTTTCAATTTATCGCTAAAATTCGCAATACTTCCTTCTGTCTGGAAAAATTCATTCCTACTACCCATTTTCAAATCTGGTAACCGTTCTGACATCAATAACTATCGTGGTATCGCCATATTAACTTGTATTCCCAAATTATTTGAAACCATTGTCAATACTAAAATGTTCAATCAGTTAAAACATTATGTTTCACCGAATCAACATGGTTTTTATGAAGGAAGATCCACTGCCACAAATCTGTTAGAATTTGTATCCTATTCTCTTGCGGTAATGGATAGAGGCAACGTTGTCGAGACTCTTTACACAGACTTCAGCAAGGCTTTCGACAGAGTAGATATTCCAATGCTTATTTTCAAGCTCCAACGTATGGGAGTAACTGGAACTCTATTGAAGTGGGTAGAATCTTACCTCACCAATAGAACACAGTTTGTTCGCTTTAGAGGAAAAATCTCTAGTCCAGTGTATGTCACATCTGGAGTTCCACAAGGTTCTCACTTGGGCCCTTTACTTTTCATCCTATTCGTGAATGATGTGTCACTAGTATTACATAACTTCTACATTCTAATATATGCTGATGATATGAAATTGTACATGGAAGTAACCAAATGTAGTGACCTTGTGATTTTCCAACAAGAAGTAGATGTTTTCTTCGAATGGTGCGTGAAAAGTCTTTTAGATATTAATGTGAAAAAATGTAATATTATATCGTATACTCGAAAACATGAAGCTTATGACTTCATATGTTCTCTAGGATTTGAAACTGTAGAGAGATGCGTCAAAATTAGAGATTTAGGTATAATTCTTGATTCGAAACTCACTTTTGGCGAACATTACAATACAATGATCAATTAACGCAAATAGTATGCTCGGTTTCATAAAAAGATTTAGTTACAATTTCAGTGATCCATAAACATTAAAAACATTATATATAAGTTTTGTTAGATCTATTTTAGAATATTGCAGTGTTGTTTGGGCACCCTATCAAGAACTGCACCCCAATCGAATAGAATCAATATAAAAACAATTTTTATGATTTGCTAGGCTGGACAACATACCCCCTTCTCCCATATGAAGCTCGTTGTATGTTAATAAATATTGAAACACTTGAGAAACGCAGAGAAAATGCCACAATTTCATGTTTAATTGACTTAGTTTCACACAGGATTAGTTCTCAAAACTTACTTGAAAATCTAAATTTTTATGCACTTTTTTCAATTTTTATGCAATTTCTAACACGAGCATTTGTTCAAACCAATTATTTCGAACTTTATATGCTCTGAATGGTCCACTTAATAGAATGATGAGAACGTACAATAAGTACAGTAATGTAATTGATGTGACGAAATGACGAAGAAATTATTGAAAAAGCCGTTGACTGAAAGATCATTGTATTCGTGAATTACAGTTTGTCATATGAAGGGTGTGTCACATCAAATTGCATCACGGAAAAAACGCTGTAGAAATTTAATTTTTAGGAATAATATTTTCAGCTTTCGCTTATAATCAGATAAGAAACTATAGATCACGTTGGCCATGCTTCACTGTCAATTTTTCGTAAATTTGGAAAAATGTCGTCGAACGAAAAAGAGCGTCGTGAATTAATCCTGTGCACTCATTTCGAGAATCCGGATTTGTCACATCGGGACATCGGTAAGATGCTGGGAATCGTCCAATCCACGGTCAGCAGAGTACTAAAACGATACTTCGAGAACCTAACCATCGACCGGAAGGTGAAGAACGGCAAAAATGGATGCTTCGTCAGTGAAAAAGATCACAAGCGCGTAGTTAAGCAGTTTAGACGTGATCCGAGATGTTCGGTCCGGGATGTCGCCAATAAACTGAATTTGTCAAGTTCATTCGTCCAGCGGACCAAGCAGCGGGAGGGCCTGCGTACATACAAGGTTCAGAAGGCTCCTAACCGCGACGAAAGGCAAAACATGGTGGGGAAGACGCGAGCCCGGAAGCTGTACACCGAAATGCTGACGAATCCGCATTGCCTGGTAATGGACGACGAAACCTACGTCAAAGCAGACTTTCGTCAGCTGCCGGGCCTGTTGTTCTTCTCCGCAGAGGACAAATTCTGCGTTCCGGAGGAGATTCGCAAGCAGAAACTATCCAAGTTTGCCAAAAAGTACATGGTGTGACAAGCGATCTGCTCTTGCGGAAAGCGGAGCGCCCCCTTCGTGATGACCGGCACGATAAACGGGCAGGTTTACCATAAGGAGTGCCTACATAAGCGCTTACTACCACTATTGAAGCAGCACGAGGGCCCGACCATCTTCTGGCCGGATCTCGCTTCGTGCCACTATTCAAAGGACGTGTTGGAGTGGTACGAAGCCAACGGGGTCACCGTGCCAAAGGAAATGAACCCGCCCAACGCGCCGGAGCTTCGCCCAATAGAGAAATATTGGGCGATTATGAAGCAGGCCCTCCGGAAGAACCCAAAAGTTGTCAAATCGGAGGCGGACTTTAAGAGATAATGGATTTCTGTTCAAAAAAACTACAACCTGACGTTGTACAGAACCTTATGGACGGGGTAAAGAGGAAGGTGCGAGCATACGGGCTTGGGCTCGAAGTATGAATAAAAAGAAAATGCCAAAAGTTGTTTAATAGTTTTTATTTTACTGTCTAAAATTTTCAAAAGGATCGGTCTACTGGGCGAATTTCTACAGCGTTTTTTCCGTGATGCAATTTGATGTGACACACCCTTTATGTTTGCTGCGTTGCATTTCGTAATTCATTATTAATACAAAATACATGATACCTTCGTAATTGTAATTGTAATTGTAATTGTTGTCTACTATAGTTTGACGAAATAAAGAAATTATTGACATGAAAATCAGGCAATAGCTATGAATTTTTCATTGATAATACTCAAGAATTTTGAAATGGTCTTATAGAAACTATACAGCTGAAATTATCATATTTAAGCACAATAAATAAACGAACAACTCTTTTGAACGAAATTGACGTTAAATATACTTTATTCCAAGCATTCTACGATGTATGAACGTATCTCGTTGAAATTCTAACTGTTTGTGTTGTAACGAAACATAATCAGGGTGCTCTTATATAAGTTGGACAGAGTGTATAGGGAGACTAATTTATTTTCATATCCGCAATATATTATATTTTATATAGTCCACTCGATGCTCGACAATTGTTCCATTTTCTCGATATAAATTGACGAAGTCTGACCAGATGATCTTAATAATGTAATCAATAATATCAAAAAAAAAACAAACAAACAAAAGTGGAGTACACTTTAGGCTAGAGACTGTTTTTTTGAACAACTGTGTAGTGTTCAATGTGAACCTTCTATAGAATGTGAGAGGGAATTGTCATCAAACGAGTAATATTTTTGACTCAACTTTGCTTAAAAAGCATTTTGTATAGCAAATTATAACTAGAAATAGTAGTAAATTAAGGATTATAATTTCTCAATTTTTTTCTCAATTTTTTTTTCTCAAAGTATTTCAAATGTCCACCTGAGCTGCACATTCAGTGCAAGGCCTTGTTTGCAAAAAAAAATAGCAACTGTTCTCAACTTACCGATTTCGAAAGCAGATGATTTTTTTCCTCGCTAACAATCGTAAGAGGAAAATACAACACTCCAGAAAGCAAACGCTCAGCCAGTCGTCGAGAGCCAGCAATTTTCTCTCGTGTCGGAGCTATTATGCAAATGCAATAAAAGTCTCGTTTTTCTTGCAAATATGTTCGTTCATCCATTCGAGAGGGCTAGGTACTTGGATAACGAGAAGAGAAACGAATCCGGAAGGACAGACACGGTGAATCGTATGCTAATAATAACATTTTTCTTTCAGTTTTTTTTCTGAGCGATGCCATGCAATCATCTGTAGCACAAGACAACAGGATTATAAACTATCAATCGTTATAGTATAAAGCTCTCATGTTTTCATTTTAGTTGTAATGATAAGTGGCTCTTCTCACAAGGGTGTCATTCATGCAAATAACCTATGATTGTTGGCCCTCTAGGTAAGTATCATAGCTAATAGCAATCGATTCATCTGCCAGAGAGTTGGAGCCAGAATATTTTGTGACATCGAGAACAATTGATTAAAAATATATATTGAGCTATTGAGCATATTGAGCTAAAATGTGTAATAAAAAGGAAAGACTATTTTTGAAAACTTACTTTGCGGTACAGACGCGCAACAAGCGACTTAAAATTATAATAATTGAGAATGAATTATGTGATGGAATTTGTGCGGTTATAATTCATAGCGGTGCTCTAGGATGAGTGCATTTAAAGAATTGATTTCGAAGGAAAATAAATATGTACGATAATTTTGAATTTTATCTGATCATCCCAGTGGTAAAGTGGTAATTTTGTTCTTTATGGCAAACATTAGACCCATATTTTTTATTTTTTTCATCAGGGTGCCCATTTTCGTTATAGGGTGGTCCGAAAGAATCTTTTTTTCATTTTTTCCCAAAAATTACTTTTTTTAAAAATTCATAAGTTTTGAACTACTGAACCGGTTTAAATGATTTATATATCTTATTGAAACCAATAAGCTAGACTTTCATAAAAAAACGCTTTTTTATTGTTTTATTGGCTTTGGACTAGAGGGCGCTATATTTTTTATATTTTTTTTCTCAAAAAATACTCTGAAAAAATTAAAATTGAAATTCATCTCCCTTAAACACTTTTTTAATTCTAAAAAAAGTTATAGGAGGTTGTGTCCAAAACACGACCGCATTGTTGACGTAGAACTACGCTGTAGTTTAATTCAAGTCGCTTGTTCATAACAGCAAATATTATTTTATAATGCTACGAAATTTTAGAAATAACCATTCTACCAGTTTGGTCGTCCTGAAATATTTTTCTTATTGTAGAATCATTTGATGATAATTGTTTGATGATTCATTCTTGTACTCGCAGAACAATACTTTGCTCGAGATAAGCGCAGCTGTCATCCTTAGTGGAGAAAGTTTTGCTACTGGTAAGCAAACCAAACCACATACAAAATTCCAGAACGACATTTACTTTCCTGGTGACTAAATAAACGAAATAAACTCTTCCTGTTAATATCAACAACCTCGAAAAGAGTAGCACTGCTTCATCATGATCAAGATTAGCGCAAATGCAATCCTAGTTGAAGAGAGTTTTGCAACTGGCACGCGAACCCAAATAAATTTATAACTTATTACAACTTTTTGAATAACATGGTATTCCCAAATAATTTATTGGTGCACAACCTTAACATAGCCATAGCGTTAGTTCAATGCATTGATACAATGTCAAAGGCATCAACGAAGCCTTTATGATGACGGAAAACAAACAATGTCAACTGCTTGGAAAAAGGCTGAATATTTGCCTCAGCAGAGATTCATTGCTAATACCCTAGCTTAAATATTTCCCTCCCGATATCTCCACTCCTTGTCGACAGGTTCGGATCGAAATGTTCACCCGCAACAGCGCTATACGTTAAAACACACGCACGTACGCACACAAATATCCATATGCTTGAAGCAATGTCATATACACACACTTATCTCCGTTTTGCGCTCTTCTCAACAGAAGCCCTTTTTGTTGATATTGCCGGTCTAGAACAGCTTAGCTGTCATCCTTTGTGAAGAGAGTTTTGCTACCGTCATGCGAAACCAAATCACTGACAAAATTCCAGAACATTTATTTTCTTGGTGAGCTAACGATAGCCTAGCATGATGATTCCCCGCACAATTGTGTAGCTCAGAACCTTAATGCAATGGCGTCAGTTTGATGCAATTATTGCAGTGCTGTGGTCACACGTATTCTAGAGCTTGCCACTACAGAATACATTCAAGGCGTGCTATGTAACAATTTTTAAAGATATTGTAGCGTTTGAGTCATATTTTTTTGTAAAAACTCATGAAATTAACTTTGGCCCTTTTTTTTAATAGCTCAAGTACGCAAGGTTGCCTTCAATGAGTTACATTGAAACACCAATTTACACCAACAACGTTACTGCTATCTGAGATGGTGCTGCCAACTCCTCAAACGAGTTGGGATGAAATTCGTCATATTTTCAGTTCTCTGATTGGTCCAACGGATTTGATATATCTCTTATACTATTATGTTCTGTAATTCTGAGTTAACATATTCTCCATAATAACGAATCGGATGAAGGCGTTGTGTTTACGGCTACATAGGTTTTTCAAAAACTACACTCCAGCAGAACACATAAAATTTATGAAAAAACCATAATCAAGTTTGATTTATAAGAAGACCAGACGATCAGATGACCATAGACGAACTTCCCATAGACTACAGTACAGAGCGGGAGAGATGATTGCGAAAAATTACCACTTATGACCATTCATTTCTTAATTTCATAAGGTGATTAGCGGAAAGTTGCTAGTCAATCTCAAGACGTTTTCAATTTTAGTAGCCACCAAACCAACCGCAGTCCGCCACAAAACTATCTTATCGGAGCACGTGTCAGAAAATAACAAATTACTGTCGCTGCTGCGTTACATTTTAGTATTGACGCGATAAGAACTTGGGTTCCGCTTGGGTGTACTTTTCGTGTCACTTATTAGTGTAAACACAGATTATGTTTAGTTCAATTTGTCATGGTATTCAATTAACAATCGAAAGTTTCTGGTGCATGTAGATACAATTGAAAAACAGTATTCAACTGGGGTCAGTATTCAACATAAAGGTCACGCCCCAACTGTCAAATGACGAAAGAATACATAAATCGGTTTATTTTGTTTGTCGAATAACAGATTACTAATCTACATAAGTAAAAATGATTTGGTGTCCGTTCCTCACGATTTAACTCAAGAATGGAGCAACGGATTAGAACAGTCAGTATCAGGATTGGAGTGTCTCAGCCCGCGTCAGGTGTATATGTAAAGAAAGAAATCGTATACTGCGAATATAGATCGCGCATAGAAAATTGATTTTCAGGGAACGTGAGTGTTTGAAATTATTTAAATCAGAAAAGCAGTTGTGGACGGGACGAAGTTTGCCGGGTCAGCTAGTAGCTAATATATTTTCTGATTTTATACTTTCAGTTTTTCCAACTGTTATCTTGGGTTATGCATATGTAATCAAGTATCATTTTCAATGCGGCTCGCGGCTTTTCAGCATCGTATCTCAAAAAATCTTCATATTTGAATACCACCTAAAAATGTAATTAATTGGAAGTCCAAAAAAAGTTGGATGAAAATTGAAAACCAATCAAAAACTCTCCTTGTCTGTGTGTGAGCACATTTTATTCGGGAAAATGAAGAAAAAAATTAAAATGATCAAGCTTCAACACCGTTTGTCTTTATATGAAGATAGGGGCGAAAGAGTAGGAACAATTTGTTTATAGCTGAACATGGCCCGTGCTCAAGCTAACTGAAATTTTATTCGAGAAATCGCTGAGATCAGAGGGATGAACCAGTAATCCGCTTGGTAAATACTTTCGCGTCATTCCCAA
Organism: Toxorhynchites rutilus septentrionalis; assembly: GCF_029784135.1. Classification (NCBI taxonomy): domain Eukaryota; kingdom Metazoa; phylum Arthropoda; class Insecta; order Diptera; family Culicidae; genus Toxorhynchites; species Toxorhynchites rutilus. The sequence continues at coordinate 7,804,913 of NC_073746.1, forward strand.
CACCCCTTTATCCGGATCTGCCGAAAGTTTGTATCCTGTTCCGCGCGGATGCCAAAACTCACAGCGTCACGGGATGCCCACGTTTCCTCTCAAAATTCCATACATGAGACGAGGAAAAGCTCTTAGCATATTCATCGCCTCGTTTTCGGGTGCCGCGATAAGGGAAGGCGAGAAAACCAAACGATTACAGCATGAATATTTCATAACACCCCGATTCCCGCGAGGATCAGGAGTGTGTGACGCTCCGCCGGAACTTTATTGCATCGCATATCCACCGTATTTTCCCGCCCGATACCAGAGGTGAAGGAAGCCCTCCCCCAGGGAGTAAGTGAGCCATGGCCTATCCCTCGGTTAAACAGTGTCGGGGTTTTTTTCCCTGTTGTTTTTTCATCGCAGTTTTGTATGCGAGAGAGAAAAAAACGAAGTGCTAAATGCGAAATTGTTCAACGCAAATACAAAATTGGTACATTTTCTTCCAATCATCCCCCTTGCAGGAGGGAAGGGTGCGAAGATTAAATTGTGCAACATGTCGGTTCGCTTATCGAGGTAGGGTTCACCATTGAATTGGGACTGCAGTCAACGGTGTGTCGGAGGGAATCGAAAATCAAACAATTCCTGCAGGCCTCTTATTTATTTACTTTATTTTGACGTGCGCCACGGGAATCTCTGGAGAGGATGTCGAGAGCCGCCGAATGCCATTAATTTTTACGATGCTCATGTTTTTAGCTACGGACTATCCGCAAGGGGTCATAAATTCTGCATTAATATTTCGGAAAACAGAGGAGTGCGTTTTTGTGGCACATGAGCAAATCGTTAGCTAGTGGGAAAAAAAGTTTTGCTTCTCGGACAATACCAACAATGCGTATATTCGATGGGATTGTTGGCATTTTATTATCGAGTGTTGATAGAGGATTCAAATTTTCCCAAGAAACAGATTGTGGGAAATTACACTTGATTTTTTACTATCGATTTGTGTCCATTAGCAACAATCTCGTTGATAAATATATTACATGTTAGTGAGGTTCGCTTTAAAGACATAATATTCTGAAAAACTTAGTTGAGCAAACAGTAACAGAGCAAAGTTCTGGAGAACAAATGTGCTCGGGAAGTCTCCATTTATCAATTTACAAATATCTACATTCCCGAATTTAGGTACCCAGACACGCTTCACGTGTCGATGATGAATTTCCTACGGGTTCACCCGCTGCGCGACCGAAATTCGATCATGGAAGCAATCCTTCCAGTTAGTCCTGAAAACGGAGACGGAGGAAGTGAGAAACAATAAGAACCCTTACCGCGACTTGATACAGTTACACATATTCCGGACTCAGCCTACACATGTTTTCTGCTTCAATCGATTATCAACCAACCAAGCACCATCAGGCTCCAGAGCTCCTTCCGCACCCGCATCAAACGCTGTCGCAGAATTGTTTTCTGGAAGAAAACTAATTAGTCTATTCCTCTATTCCTTTCCAACATATCAGCCACCTACCTTGAAACCAGCATTGAGTATTGAACAAACCGTGCTTTGGCGACACTTTTGAAAAATGCTGAGGCTTCGTTTGTAATCCGAGACACTTCGATACTTTGGAATCCATTCAGGATGACAAGCGAGGAGCACAGGGAGAAATCAGACTAGAAAATTTATAGCATCTAATTAGTTTTCAACTGCGGCGGTGTCTGCGCTTATTTATCTTTCCAAAACTTTTCCCCGAGCGCGTCTTTCGACCGGGCAAGTTTTATTACAAGACATCTGGGTCCTGTCGCTTGAAATGATTTAAAACATGGGTGGGGGCTTGTTTGGGCCTTGTGGGAAAATCACGGTGGATATGAAGTGTACAAGTTTGTAATGAAAATCTCTAGAATTGGCTGAACGGAACATGGACAACTTTGAATCAGATCATTTTAGGTCGCTTTTTGATCTAGTTCAAATCATTATTCTAGTGTAATGGAACTGATATTATAAATTGGAAACAGCAATAAGAGAGAAGAATGTTTTGAAATTGTGTAATGCAGGGTTGCCAACTATATTTTCAAAAATCAGGGAGAATGAAAAAAATCAAGAAGAAATCGGGATAGCGTATATTGCGTTGTCCGGAAAGTTCGCGCCGATTTTATAAAAGCATAATTTTTTATGCAGATATACAGTTATTTAATTCTTTATGCACAGTTTTGTTCCACAATCTTCCGCCTTTTTTTCATGAAGCCTAAAAATTGTATCCTACCAGAACATGCTTGCTTTCTCGTCGAACACTGTTCAAGGTATTTTTATTCTGTCCATTGCTCAGATGGGAAGCGACGCCTATCACGTAGACTAATTCATTATGTTTATCATGGATCGCCGCATTCAATTTGTCCAGTTGTGGGTAGTTGTGGGAATTTATCGACTGGTTACTTGGTAGAAGCTCACTATGCAGAGTTATTTTCCAATTGCACACGGCACTGAGTATGGCTTTCTTCTGGTGAAGACTGGCTTTTGGGGTAGCTAATGTTAGTTTATTTCAAGTACATCAATACAATCCATTCCGTTGAATCCATTGAAGGTATTTCGATCAAATTGTGTGGAACCCACATGTTGGTTCTGGCTGCACTGCATTAGCCTTTTTTCTATCATAAATACGGGCTGGAGCTAGCGAGCGCACTTAAGACCAGTTCTCTCTTCTCACAGCTGTCACATCGCGAGCCGATCAGCCAGCTTACCCGACCGGCCGGCTGCTTAGAGCAGTCACATCCAGTGATCCCCGATTTTTGAAATTAATCGTTTATGCACTAAACGAATACTTTTCAGCAGTTTGTTATTCGCTGAGACAATGACAATAGGGGGCCGATTCCGGACCACTTTTTCTGTCAAACTCGGACCACTCACATCTTGGCTTCTGATTGGTTGATGAGGAAAATAATTGTCAAAGATAAATATACAAGAATGGGATTTCCAACTTTTTTACATTGTTCCCAAAAATATTAAAAATTGAATAACGGTTGCATTCACATTTCAATTTAGTGAAAAATTATACTATTGATTCTCTATATATTGTTTCTTTTACGTCCTCTTTTCTGTTTTTTTTTTTGAAGAAAGGGAAACTTTGCATCGCAAGTTTCACCCCTACACCTTTTTGTGATTCTCCTGCCATCTAGCATAGCATAATAGCGGCGGCCTAGCTGAGAAGAGCATTCGATTATTTTTCAACCGTAAAGCAGTTAACAATCAAATTAGAAACATACACACAAAAAACTTGAATAAACGCTATATTATATAAGGGAATGTATAATTTTATCAATATTTCAGTACTACATATTAGTATTTGAATGATATCATGGTTGAATTATAGGGTCTTATTCCCGTATACACTTCACGGTGAAAACGAAATTAAGTGTATCTGCGATGACAACGGTACGATGTCGACATCTGGATACAAAATTAGTTTTTAAAAAGGCTTATTACTCTATCAGAATTTGCTAAAATCTGAATCTCTTTTTTTTCTTGGCGTTATTTATTAACTTAAGCTATTTTCTATACACTTTCCGATATTCCCCCTAAAACTAACCATTATAATGGGCCTGATCACGAACATCACTGCCACATACGCCTTCACTTCACGTACACTTCACTTAATCTTTTTGTGTCTATCATCATTGTCACGGACAGTTGTGTGTAAAAATAAAGGGTGTGTCACATCAAATTGCATCATGGAAAAAACGCTTTAGAAATTTAATTTTTAGGAATTATATCTTCAGCTTTCGCTTATAATCAGATAAGAGTGTATAGATCACGTTGGCCATGCTTCACTGTCAATTTTTCGTAAATATGGAAAAATGTCGTCGAACGAAAAAGAGCGTCGTGAATTAATCCTGTGCACTCATTTCGAGAATCCGGAGTTGTCACATCGGGACATCGGTAAGATGCTGGGAATCGTCCAATCCACGGTCAGCAGAGTACTAAAACGATACTTCGAGAACCTAACCATCGACCGGAAAGTGAAGAACGGCAAAAATGGATGCTCCGTCAGTGAAAAAGATCACAAGCGCGTAGTTAAGCAGTTTAGACGTGATCCGAGAAGTTCAGTCCGGGATGTCGCCAATAAGCTGAATTTGTCAAGTTCATTCGTCCAGCGGACCAAGCAGCGGGAGGGCCTGTGTACATACAAGGTTCAGATGGCTCCTAACCGCGACGAAAGGCAAAACATGGTGGGGAAGACGCGAGCCCGGAAGCTGTACACCGAAATGCTGACGAAGCCGCATTGCCTGGTAATGGACGACGAAACCTACGTCAAAGCGAACTTTCGTCAGCTGCCGGGCCTGTTGTTCTTCTCCGCAGAGGACAAATTCAGCGTTCCGGAGGAGATTCGCAAGCAGAAACTATCCAAGTTTGCCAAAAAGTACATGGTGTGGCAAGCGATCTGCTCTTGCGGAAAGCGGAGCGCCCCCTTCGTGATGACCGGCACGGTAAACGGGCAGGTTTACCTTAAGGAGTGCCTACAGAAGCGCTTACTACCACTGTTGAAGCAGCACGAGGGCCCAACCATCTTGTGGCCGGATCTCGCTTCGTGCCACTATTCAAAGGACGTGTTGGAGTGGTACGAACCCAACGGGGTCACCTTCGTGCCAAAGGAAATGAACCCACCCAACGCGCCGGAGCTTCGCCCTATAGAGAAATATTGGACGATTATGAAGCAGGCCCTCCGGAAGAACCCAAAAGTTGTCAAATCGGAGGCGGACTTCAAGAGAAAATGGATTTCTGTTCAAAAAAAACTACAACCTGACGTTGTACAGAAACTTATGGACGGGGTAAAGAGGAAGGTGCGAGCATACGGGCTTGGGCTCGAAGTATGAATAAAAAGAAAATGCCAAAAGTTGTTTAATAGTTTTTATTTTACTGTCTAAAATTTTCAAAAGGATCGGTCTACTGGGCGAATTTCTACAGCGTTTTTTCCGTGATGCAATTTAATGTGACACACCCTTTAAACTTCGTGAACTGACAGTGTTCATTCCCGTTTATAAAAAAACAGGGAGTGGGTTATATCTATGGTATAACCGCAACGGTGACGTAGGACTATCGTTGATTTAGTGATCATTTGTTTGAAGTCGAACCTGAATCCATTCTGAATGAAACGCTCCCTCACAGTTCCAAACAAATTAAATGCGTGTCAGGACAGGTCAGGCCAGGTGATGAATCCCTCGATCCCTCGCCGTCCAGCTCGTCCAGCTCGTCCAGCTCGTTCCGCTAGTTCGGCTCGTTCAATAACGATGTTGTCTTGTCGATGTCCTCACGAAAAATGATTACGTTTCACCACCAGAAAATCGCTTAAGTATGCTTTTTGTGCGTGATTGAATCGAGAGAAGGTGTGGTTTACGATGGCAATTTGGAAGGCAAACTAGAGGGGAATGAACACTCTGAGTTTGAAACTTTCGGCGACTGAGCAATAATCGATTGAAAATTATATGTTTTTCGCGATGCGAAACATTTTCCGTTGCGCGCGCATACAATATTGGATACGAAAATTTTCTACTGATGAGGAAGAATAATTTTCAGAAGCATTCCTGTTAATTGCGATTGATTGAAAAATCACAAAACCAAATGTATTTGGTTGCAGTGTTATATGGATAGAAAACATTAGACAACATTTCGCATCAATATATTTTTCAATTCCCAGGGGAACTGGCAGATTATTTTTCAGCAACAATTGAATCTTTCCGGAATTTTCTCGATGCTGAATGGCATCCAAACGAAGAGTTCCGCGCGTGTATGTATGTGTGTGTGGCGGCTGCTCCGATCTCTTCCCGGGGAACCGTTTGTGGCATCACTCTCCTCCTGATGGCCTAAGGTGCACAAACAGGCTCTTGGTGACACTGTTCATCCGCGCTTTCATGATAAACGAAGAGCTTCACCAAAACAGCGACAACATTCTCCCATCGCTGTTCAATTAGAACTGAGTGGATTTCCGAGCGGCGCTCGCTTATATACCGATTGGTGATTTCAATAGCCTGTTTTGAAGACAATTTTAAGACTATTGAAACAAGTTTTTGGATCAAAAAGTAACAAGTATATAACGCGTAGACATTTTATCTATCGAATGAAGTGTTTATCATACCATTTCGTTCAGTTGTTTAGGAGCTATTAACGCTCAAAATCTCGGTCTCCGGCGTAACGCTTTCGTTTTCGAAACTTTGATTTTACACCCCGGTATAGAAATGAAAGACGTAGTCCTACGTCAAAACATGTCGGTTGCATAACTTCAGACGTTTAAACTATAATAATAATTTCGGGCGTTTGAACGTTATGTAGGTAAAATTAATACAGTGTATGTTTTAGAATGACAAGTTCGCGATACCTCGATGATTCGGTATTTCAATGCCAACTATTCGGACTCATCCCATGATTCATTTGCTTAGTGCGTTAGTTTGTTGAATCAAATACTGGTTCAATGATGAGGAGGAATACTTTTTTGCTCGTGAACAATACAGTTGTTGAATCGACATCTCGCATATCGCATTAAAATCATTTTTTTAAGAATCGTTTCTACAATTTTAATGAATAATAATATCCTCTATATCTTAGAACAAACCCGAATTTATCCACCTCACGATTAGTATAATCTGAGCTACTGAGCTACATATGGGATTCTGAAGTTTAATCTTCTTATCCTTCCCATTATCATGTAATTTGATATATGGGACATGAGGTTTGATTCAAACAGAAACTGGTCAGCAGCATAATCTTCATATAAAACATCTGATGGGTTTCAAGGAATTTGCAGAAAGCAGAAAGTGATTCAGATTTTCTTGAGATGGATATCAAAATTATGGAAAAAGAACTAGAGAAGAATTTAAAAACAGTATCAGTATCTATTGCGTAAAAAAAACAATCAATCGTCCTGATTCGGGTCTTGTCCATCTACATTTTCAGTCCTTGATTACATCCCATAAGGCATTAACCGAATCCAAATAAACAAATTTACGTCCTCTGGATACGTCAGGATCTCGTTCTAAAAATGCCACCAGGCGAATAAATTGCTGTTTGTTTATCTTTTCATACCTAAGAAGCAAGACAAGATTCAAAATGTTAGCAAAAAAGCTAAACAAATACGAAATTAAACTTACTCCATTCCGCGTAACTAGCTTTCACCATCTACAACACAAGTGACAAATATACTTGTTTTTTTCCGTGACATGACAGTATCTAGATATCCATAATAACACCGAGTTCATCAAAGTTGTCACGACGGATGAACTCTTCTTCTTCTTCTTTTTGGCTTTAAGAGGGTTTAAACTTTTCAGTTCATTCGCCTCTAAAAATGAACTCTTCCATATTCTACACACACGGTGGCAGCCGTGATAACGTTGCATACAATTCACTTCGTTTTCACCGGGAAGTGACGTTCGTGATCAGGCCCAATATCAAATTATCTTCAGATAAAATTTTTGTGAGAGATTATTTTATTACAAAAAGAAAACGAGGCTTCCCATTCACATTGAATGCTAATTTGATACGGAGAAGTTAATTTTCATTCATAATTTCTATTGGAAAACTGTTCGTTCTGCCTTAAAATCCATTATTATCTTCGACGCTTCTTTAACCCGTAAAACGAAGTTCAATGACGTGTCGATCATTTCGTTTTCACCGTGAAGTGTATACGGGAATAAGGCCCATAGTCTCTTAATAAATAAAATGAACCATATATTTGATTCATGTATTTAAACACATCATACTCTTGCTATCAAATCTACGTTTTCAAGTTTTCTTTGCTCTCTACACATTTCAATATTTTTTGACGTGGGACTACGTCTAACCGGAGTATATGGGGGGTAAAATGAAAACCTAAACGCAGAACATGCAGGAAAAAATGAAAGATTCCAAATGCTTATAACTCGAACATCTCTTACTGTATCGGAAAGATGTTTGCATCAATTGATAGGGAATATTTCTACGCATCTATCGCAATTAATAAAATGCTATTTATTATTAGATAAACAATTAAATAACTGTAAAATGTTAAGCGTTATCTAAACGCCTTAACTACCTTGTTTTGATTGGCCCGATTTACGGTTTCCCCAACACAGCCATCATAACCAAGCAGCCTTGGGGAAATCGACATTGCAAATATATGAAAGTGTGGAGATTTTCTCTAACACAGACTTCAAAACCAAGCAGTGTTGGAGAAATCGGCATTGCAAATACATGAAAGTTGGGGATATTTTTGTTCCGACCGAAATGTGTTTGCCTAACACAGACTTCAAAACCAAGGTGTCTGGGGAAATCGGTTTTGCAAATAAATGCAAACTGCGAGTCCTTTTGTACTCGCTTGCCTTTGTGCAGGGTAGAATATGTTTTCTGAACACGGTATAAGTTGAAGTTGTTGATTCATGCAAGCCGGGGGTACTTCTGCACCCACATATTTTTTTTTTTTGCAATCCGAAAAGTGTTTTCCCAACACGGATTACAAACACGGAACACGGTACGAACACAACGCTTTCGATCGGTTATTCAAGATTGCATTGATGAATATGCCTTCATATCTTCTACTCACTGAATTCACTGGCACTGAGTACCTGAAGTTCATCAAATCAAACAAATTCGCGGTTTGAGAAGTACGTACATATGAGAGATGCAAACTTCAGAGGAAAATGTAAAATAAAATAATCGTTTGATAATTCTTCCGTTCACATATTTTGTCCCATGCATCGTACCAAACGAAAAAGGACTGTCATTAAATTTACTTGTAACGAAGAACAATCTATCACAATGCATGAATTGACCTTACATGACATTTATACAATCTGTTTACTCACAAAGCAAATATATTGAATTCGGAAATTGTTTCATTCAATCAAAAATTTAATCAATACAAACAAATGATTGCTAAGCTAAGCTAGTCTCACGTCAACTTTGCGGTTAAATCATAGATATAACCCACCAATTTTTTGCATGCCAAAATAACAAATAACAAAATTGTTTAGCATATGTGACATTTGGCTCAATAATTAATACAAAAGAGGTACAGCTCAGAAAATACATGATACGAAGAACACATGTTTCTCTCATGGAAAAATAATCTTTCTAAATTTTATAACGTTTGGTAACCTTCACATCTCGCTTCTCTATTATCTAGCACTTGATCGACGAAAATGCAGAAAGAAGAGTAAGAAGCCAGTTGTCACGTCTTGTCTTAGGTTATTCCAAGACGGGTCTATGGTACTAGGTGAGGCCGTTTCGTCACTAAGTTGGTTAGGGGAGCGGTATATGAAAACAGTACGGAAGAAAGCAGAAGGGGAATTATTTGCTTGTAGCGTGAAAGAGTCAGACTGATCACGAGTGAGCTTCGGCACTAGCGTATTGTGTTTTGTTTACAAACAAAACACAGTAGACTTCCAAGATGGCTGAAGAGTGGTTTTAGCAAGTTGGCCCACCTTAGGATATACTTCTAGGCGCCTTGGGTTATTCGATACGATTATCGCTCCAAATAATCGATTAATCGATTAATCGTCACACTGAGAGAAATAAATAGTTAGACTAATATTTCTCATTTGTTAGAAAGCCATCTGGAATCAAAAAAGTGTTGATTCCGCCTGAAAATTAATTACGAAGCTCATTTCGAATTGACGGCATTGAGCTTTTTTTAGGAGTTTAGGAGAGCGTCAAAGATAATGATTGATTTTCAGGATAAAACTGCAGCGGCCGTACGGTTTTTTTTGCTCTGGGTTTGGATCGATTAATCGACGTAAATTATTCGTTCGCTTCGATTATTGGTTGAGCAGTATTCGTTCGATTAATAATCGATTCTTGTAGGTAGTATTCGATTAATCGATTAATCGAACGATTATCGGGGATCACTAGTCACATCATAAGTTGTCCGATCCTCATTAAGGAAAGACGTGAATAAATTTTAGTTCATGTTAAGAGAAAATTGTCGCTTCCTGAAATAAATGTGCATGTAGTGATAAAGCTGGTTTGCTTACTTACCTGTGAATTACCCTCTGCTCCTTACCTGTGGGTCCACCTGCGTAGAAAAACCATAAACTTACCTGCTGCATGCTGATTTATTGTGAAATACCGCTACCTTTAACCTGTGTGAAATTCCTGCTGCCCCGCTATGAGTGGATTGAGTTATATGCTGTTGGAAGGATTATTGCCGACCCGTTGCTGTCCCCCTGTACTGGCTCAGAAATTGGTTGCTGTCTGCAAGTGCTTGGTACGACGACTGAAGGAAACACAACGTAGGGTGAGTGCATCAACACCACCTACGAATGCTACGAATGCATACGAATACTTGCCAAATCGAATAATTCCGTTTTTTGAATATTATGAAATTTTAATATCAAAGCACTTGATTAGCTTCTAATTGTACATATTCAAAACAAATTACTTTAATAATAAGTATTAACACCTCTAAATGACAAAGTTTTCACAATTTTTTTAATGATCTCCGGGAGGATCCATCACTGGCAGCAATAACCTTTGGTTCACCTTAAAAATCTTCATTCCCTCAATGAAGCTACCAATAAATGGTGCAACAATACTTGAAGCCAAAATAATCTCATACGTGAATGTTTGTAAGATCTCCAAATGTAACTAGATTCTCAGATACCAGCCAACATCTGATAATTCCAATCATATACCCGATTTAACTCAGACTGTCTGAGCACTACGTCTCAAATGATTCAGTTTTCTACTACCAAGATCAAGAGAGACTTGGAAACGTTGACGTATTCAGAGCAGCTAAAACTAATGAGTTACTTTCTAGGATACTGAATTATGCTAGGTGCTCTTAAAACAAATCTGTTGATTCAGTATAAATAGCTCTTTTTGCTGAAATTAGATGAAATGAAATATGTTTGATCTAGCCAATGTTCAACAGAAACGTAAACCATTATTAGTGTCCCTAAAGTTTCTCTACGGAAATTAACACATCAGAAACGCGTAAAATCCCACGGATTAAACCCATGGAACGCAAGCAGAGTCAACTTCCTAGTAGACTTAAATCGGACAGTTTGACAAAAGATGTCCCACGGAGGCCACCAGTTCACAAATCTTCGATAATCTCCTGTGACCTCTTCGCGCCCCCCGAAGCTCCGATACCGACCGACAGATCCTATTAGTGCCTAATCTGTCCGCCTTCGGACCCATCATTTGCTTTGCTTTGTTCGTACCAAATATATTGTCACAAAACAAAAAATTAATTGACACCAATGGCTCTCGACTTTTTATTTTCGACATCCCATTCGTTATCGACTGCGTTTGGTGTTTGGAACATCGTAAAAAGTGGAACCCGAGATGTTTGATCTGATTCTGTTTTGTTGTTTGTTGAGATTTTTTGTTGTTTGCTACTCCAAATTACCAATGACCTAATCTTGACTGACGGGATGCGATTTGTTCTCATTGGATGCTCACGTTGCTTTCGCTCGATGCTACACAAGCATTATGAATAAGCGACGGGAAATGATTTATGGGTGATTTAAGAGACAATGGTTTCGAATATCCAAAACAACTGTGGGTGTCAAATGGCATTCAAAGACAATTTACGATGCGGCGCGTCATTAACTCATTTCAAGATCTCCGTGGTTCATGGCGTGATTAACTGAAGGTTCAAAAATCAATTCAATTTCGCTCTCCAGGGGAGTATTAGAAGATGCTATAAAAACGACTGGTTTTTACTTCTGTGTGCAGGGGAAATCTGTTTTTTTGGTGATTGTGGAAACCAGATACACTCCCGGTGAAGAGACACACTTCGGCAATAAATTTCCACCAATATCCGCAAGGCCGCACAAAGGGATTCTCGGTCGAGTGTCTTCAAAGCGCACCAAACGGCGCCCTGCGGGGAATACAGTGCACAATTGAATGTCAATTTAGCACCAGTCGAGTAGCAAGGATTTGCGATTCCTCGACAGGACCAACTCAACAGAGTAAACACACGCGCTCCAGACACAACAACGCAATAGGTTCAGACACGTGGCGAAGAGATCCGCGCAGCATCTCGCCGTATATTGGATCGGAGTAAAAAGTCGACCTTAGACAGCAGGCCTTCACACGCCTTCCAAATTTGATTAAAAGGAATACGCGATCACTGCTGCACAATGGGTTTGGCATATATCACTGACAGCTCAGCTATCACTCGGATGGATTTGAAAATTTGATTACATTTTCAAATTGGATACGCGAACCGCATGGCGCCCATTAAAAACGGTGATGTTTCGTTTCGGAGGGCTGCTTCCTTTCGTGAGCTGTTTGCCGCGCAAAAAACTTCCTGCAACACATGCATTTGAATAAATTATTCAATGTGCACCCATTCGGCAGGATATTCCGGTGACAAACAACTTGTTCTTGTAATTGGGGATTAACAATGTGTACACGATAAGAGGTCAAGTCGAAAACATAGTGATTTGAACCGAATTGTCATCAGTTTTGAACAACTGCACAATGCACATTGGGGCGACTCCATACACAAGTTGACCAAGCAAAAAAAATGTCGTTTAAAAAACATGGTATTTACATAACTTACATAACTTACTGAACGCAAATCTGGCATCCATTTTTTATTTGTGACCGTCCAGAAAGCACTGGATCTAACACACTACCTCTATAAAAAATGGGTGGGTTATATCTATGATATAACCGCAAGATTGACGTGGGACTATCTTAGCTTAGTAACCATTTGTATGTATTGATTGCAGTTTGCATGTATTTGCAATGGCGATTTCCCCAGACACCTTGGTTTAGAAGTCTTTATAGGTAATCAGATTTCAGTCGGAACAAAAATACTCCCGACCTGCATGAATTTGCAATCCCAATTTCCCTGGACACCTTGTTTCTGAAGCCTGTGTTGGGGAAACATATTTTAGTCGGAACAAATTGCCCTCGACTTGCATGTATTAGCAATGCCAATTTTCCCTCGCTCCATGGATTTGAAGTCTGTGGTAGGGAAACACATTTCAGTCGGAACAAAAATGCCCCCGAATTGCATGTATTTGCAATGCTAACTTTCCCACGCTCCTTGGACTTGAAGTCTGCGTTAGAGAAACGCATTTCGGTGGGAACAAAAGCTGCCCCTACTTTCATGTATTTGCAATGTCGATTTCGCCAATGCTGCTTGGTTTTGAAGTCTGTGTTAGGGAACATATTTCGGAGAGAACAAAAGTCCCCCTACTTTCATGTATTTTCAATTCCGATTTCCCCAACGCTGCTTGGTTTTGAAGTCTGTGTTGGGGAAACCGTAAATCGGGCCAATCAAAACGAGGCAGTTAGGGCGTTTAGATAACGCTTAACATTTTACAGTTATTCAATTATTTATCTAATGAAAAATGACATTTTATTAATTGCGATAGATGCGTAGAAATATTCCCTATCAATTGATGCAAACATCTTTCCGATCCAGTAGAAAATGTTCGAGTTATAAGCATTCGAAATCTTGCATTTTTTCCTGCATGTTCAGTGTTTATGTTTTCATTTTACCCCCCATATATTCCGGTTAGACGTAGTCCCACGTCAAAAAAATCACTTAGTTTATGAACGACCCCTCAAATCAAACGAATACGGCTATAAATATTATATTTTTAGACTACAGATTGAAAAAACACTTGAAACAGTTAATATAAAAAAATACGAATCAAAACAATCATCATCTTCTTCTCCTCCTTCAATGACAATTATATCAGATTTATTATCGTCCTTTCCTGATTCGAAAATTGATTTCTTCAATAGAAATATTACTCCATCTGGAAGTTTGTCACAATTACATTTCTCCGTTTCAGAATAAGTATTTACCATTGGATCTATGAATTATGAATATGATTTTCTAAATATAGCTGATATCTGTTTTGAACGAATCGTGGAAACAATTACAATGGAATCACACAAAGTTGCAAAAGAAACTGAAGAGATGCGGAACTGCCACGCATGTTATTTTTTTTTTCTCATACAACGAACTGTGTGCTTTAGGGGAACCCGGGCAAGAGTGCCACCTTAAGCTAATACGCGTTTCTGAATGCTCTTTTGTTATATTTTCTTCCATTTTTTGTGCTGGTTTGTTCATTTATACTCCTATTTAGGTGTAGCTATGCGTCAAATTGTTCAAAAGTTATGTTTAAAGTCTGCTTCATTTAATATTGGAACAAATTCTTTTGCTCATTGTGGCGCTCCTAGTGGACGGATTTGGAAACGTTTTTCACCCACGTGTCGGGAAATTCATTACCTTTCACCATGTATTTATGTCATAACATCAAACGATAGCATTTTGTAAACAACCGCCATGGAAGCCGAACGGAGAGATAAAATTGTGCACAGTTTTCTTGAAAATCCATTGTTGTCGGCATCTAAGCTAGCTAAACAGCTTAAAATGCCCAGAAATACCGTATGGCGTGTTATCAAGCAGTACAAGGAAACATTGACGACGGCTCGGAAGCCGCATTCGAAGCGTCGGAGTGGAACTGTCGACCGGAAACTGCGTGGGAAAGTCATCAAGGCCTTCAAGAGGAATCCCAATCTTTCAGACCGCGATTTGGCCAATAAGTTCCAGACCGCTCACAGTACGGTGCGACGAATTCGTCTCCGGGAAGGAATAAGGTCATTCCGAGCCAGCAAACAGCCAAATCGGACGCAGAAGCAGAACAAATTATGAATTCGTTAATAAATGACTGAACTACACGCAATTGTTTGTGTTCCAATATTAAATGAAGCAGACTTTACTATGAAAATGTTTCATTTACAAAAATTATGTTTTCGGCTTGTATTTTTCCAGTACAGGGCAAGAGTGCCACCTCGACGAGGCAACAGTCTTCTTCTTCTTCAATGGCACTAACGTTCCTAGAGGAACTTCGCCGTCTCAACGTAGTATTACTTGCGTCATTTTTATTAGTACTTAGTTGAGATTTCTATGCCAAATAACACGCCTTGAATGCATTCTGAGTGGCAAGCTCTAGAATACGCGTGATCACAGTGCAAGTCGGAGGAAATTTCTTTGACGAAAAATTCCCCCGACCAGAACGGGAATCGAACCCGAACACCCGGCATGTTAGTTATGACGCTAACCACTCGGCCACGGGAGCACACGGGGCAACAGTGCCAATCGTATAAAAATATAATTTTTGATGAAAAAAGCACTGTGAAATTCACGGTGGTTCCAAAGAATGCAAACTCAAGTTCTGGTGGCGTTCACGAAAACTGGTAAGCCAATCTTCTCCGGCCAATTTGGATGTTTTGTCGGAAGAGTGATCTAAATTATTTCACTCTGCGATTTTATACCCTAGGTTCCGTATGTCGTGTATTGTCAGCCCATAAAATAACTTCTGCATATTAAGGATGTGACTCACGAGTTGCTCCTCCTGTTGTTTATAAAACACAGTTTTAAAACTTCTGCACATATTTGGCCAATGTTCATCTGGGTAAACTATATTCCTCCGCAGCTCGTCTCCATGATTTACAGAATGTACGGCAACAACCATAGTTTCCATCTGCCACTGGTTTCGGAACGAAATCCGTTCATATTTACAAACCATGACCACCACAAACATATGCATATTAAATAATTGTAAAAAATGGAAATAGACAAAATAATCAGATGGGCACTCTTGCCAGGGTTCCCCTACTTATGTTCGCGAACAAAAACGAAGTAGAAGCAACTTGCAAACGGGTCAGAATTTGATACTATTCAATTCGCCAGGATTTAGCACTTCAGTTTTGTGTGATAGCGAATTCCTTGTTCAGCAATTGGAAAGGGCTGACTGTTTTCAATATATATTGTTTTCACTATGCGCTGAGTGATAAATTGCTCACCTTTTAAAAAGTTATAAAAAAGTGAGTGATTATAAAAGCAAGAAAAGTAGGGTAGGGTAAGGAAATGTTTATGAAATCTAAATCATAAATAATAAATTTTGTGATGTTTAGCCCAAATTTATATTTTATACTTTACAGATTACCGTCGCATGAAGATATTCATTAATGAATTATTATGGTTTTGTTTAATCAAATTCTAGTAATAATTTCAATATTAAAAAAAAAGTAAGAAAACTTGCTATCGCTTTTCTAAAAAAAATGACAATTTGCGCAGTTTTGCGCTACAGCGAAAAGTGTTCACTTGACAGCTCATCTAAATTTTGCATGTAGTCACTATTGTGGCAAACTGCGGCAACAAAACTTTTAAGCTGGTTTTCTGAAAACACATTTTTTCATTAATTTTTTTGTCAGGCCTATTATGATCAAATTTTACAATATCTAATGAAAGAGATTTACATTATTTTAGCTTTTCAAACAACTTGTTACAACAAAATTGTTACATATCATGAGGCACTCATTTGTTTTTGAAAACCGATATAGCGCTTTTTTTTAATTGCGTGAGGATCCAAATGAAAAAAAAAAGTTTTTTGCTCTAACTTTTATATTTGAAATTCTAAATGTGTTACTTTACGGGTCGCGGTAACAAATAAATAGATGGTAGAAGCTGTTCCAAATTCGTAGTGTCCTTTTATTGTTCAATATTTGGATCATCTTGAATTCCTGTTCATGATACAATATTACATGATACAATTGAATGCATGTGTTGAATGTGATGTTTCAAAGTATTTTAAATATAATTATCTTACCACGTATTCAATATTTTCCGTACTATTTAGAATAAGTATTTTTAGAATAAGAATAATTATATAAGTTTTTAAAAACAATTGATAGTTAGTTTATGTAGAAATAGCATATGGATTAAGTAAATATCACATAGAACAATAGTTTTGAGTATACTTTTGTAAATATAGCGATAATAATTTATACTTTTCCTTTCCAGCTTTAAACTTTTTTGTAAGACAATCGTTCAATTCTTTATGTTTCTTCTGTTTATTTTCTGCTAATTTTTGACTGTTCCTATTGTTTCATTTTCTCTCTATTTGTCTATGCCTATTTTGTTTGTCTCCACAACAAAAAAACAAAATATTTCAAATTCTACATCAAAATGGTCTTCGAACGACTTTAATAGCTTATCAAAACCAATATTTGGGATGCAGAACTTGTCAATATCTCAATCCTACTCAAAGTGATATTGATGGTTTTTCATCCTAAAATTCATGATTTCAAATTAAGTCTACTAAAGTACTTGAGTTTTGAAAATTTAACATTATATTGAGTCAAGTACGCTCTTTCAAATGCCGCCAATAAACTTTATTTATGTTTGCCCGAGAAATAACGACAAACAAATGAAGAGAGCGGAATTTTGTGGAAGAAATGCAGTAAAACCGGTTTTTGTGCGCTTTTTTATTTAATTTTTTTGCTATGCTTTTTCTTGCGTGAAGATAAACTAAGAGGCAACATGTATAAACGTATAGAAGAAAAACAACACGAAATCGAACGAATCGAATCATAAGGATTTGGGTTATTTACTTAAGGAAACGTTTTTAAAGCGATCCCTATCCTCCACATATATATATATATATATATATATATATATATATATATATATATATATATATATATATATATATATATATATATATATATATATATATATATATATATATATATATATATATATATATATATATATATATATATATATATATATATATATATATATATATATATATATATATATATATATATATATATATATATATATATATATATATATATATATATATATATATATATATATATATATATATATATATATATATATATATATATATATATATATATATATATATATATATATATATATATATATATATATATATATATATATATATATATATATATATATATATATATATATATATATATATATATATATATATATATATATATATATATATATATATATATGTTGAGATGTTGAATCGGCATAATTTGATGCCTCCGCGGTTGGTCTCTGCTGCGATCCGGTTCCGTTGTTTACAGTCATAGCACGTCTTATGCCGTGGGTATGGTTGCTGGTTTGATTATATGGGCCTGGCGATAACTTCTCCCTTTGGTAAGAATGAGACGTCCCGGCTCACTAAGGATGATTTAGCTTCTTCGGATGCTGTTATGGGATGTTCTACTGGTTTTGGTAAACGATCTAAGAAAGATTCGTGTGGTTGAGGTTTTCCAAGAATTCTGATATTGATGCTTTTGGATTTTATTAAGTACAGCACGATCATTATTATAACTCCCAGGATACTGACAATAGATAAACTCATTGATGAGTAATGGTGAATTTTATAGCTTTCCACCAATGAATCCAGATGATTTCTGTTGATAATGTGTAGATCTTCAATAGCGGTCTGGTTTTGGGTCATTTGTACTTCGATTTTCAAACCATCGAAAGGGAGTATTATTGGAATTTCGTTTCTGATTATTTCTGTGTTTGTAAATGTTGTTTTGTTCACCTCGATGCTGCAGTTATGAAACTCAATCAAAAATAATCCAGATAAATTTCTATCAGTAATTCCGCAGTTTGTTTTGATTTCCAGAGGAATCATAGATTTTAAAACGACATGGTGATCAGTTAGAAGCTTGATTTCATTTTTCCGTTCATATTTTTCAAACGTACAATTTCCAGTAAATCCTCGTAATATTTTTGAGAAGCATTTATCATCGCTGTAGTTTAGGAGCATGTCTTCGTTACAAATGTTGTTCTGCTCGATCTGCTGACATTCTCTCGTGATGAAGTAAGTTCCTATCTCGCTCGTCATTGCTTTGTTTGCTGGTATGTTCAATATCTTGTTTCCAACTGGTAAGGTTTCTAGTATCAAATTACTATATGTTACATTTTGAAGAGAAGGTATCTTGACTACAAATATCAGTTCAGATGAATTAAAAAATGCAGATATTTCAAGGAAGTCGTAAGCTTGCTCTATATTTTTGATTTCTATGCCTTTTTCTTCTAATCTTTCTATTGAAAACAAAAGTTCTTCTGGGTGGAGGATATGTTTCGAGATAATGTTAAGTTTTGCTAAATGAATCGACTCTGCTATGTCCTTGAAATGTGAGATTGAGTAACATGTTGATTTTCATTACATCTTTGATTATTTGTATTTGTTTTGCTGTGTTATCCATACGAGCCTGATTGAAATTTTTGACAATGATTTCTTACTGTTTATTAATTTGTTTTATAATTGTATCTATTCTGTTATTCAATTGATAATTTATCTTGGCTTGTTTGTTATTTTCATTGATAAGTTGATTGCCTTTAATTCTTAGCTCCTCCAAATCTTTAATAATTTCATTGTAATCTTCGTTATCCAAGTTTCCGGTGATAAATTTTATTCCGCTTCCCACAAAATTCAATAATCCTCTTTTGGGTCGTGGTTTATTCTGAAGGCTATGATAAAGATAGTTAAGATTATTAAATTTTGAAAGGATAATTTCGTTCAATTCCGATGTATTGCAAATATTCTTTATTCCGTCGATCATATTTTTTATCGTTATCAAAGTGGGGTGATAAATTTCGAAATCTATGATGTGGTAAATTTTGTGTTCCCCATCTTTGATGTAGTTTTTACCTGATGCTATTGCTAGCAGACCTGGATTGTGACTAAGTTCCATTATTTGTATGGTAGGTTGCCTGCCCATAGTTCCAGATACTAAAACGAGAAATAAGAAAGTTCGGACGGCGGTCCATATCCTAAAATAGAAAAATAGATTAGAGTTCATTTTATTACTTCCTTATTCTACGCATTTTTGTTTTATGTAGTTTCCTATTTTTATCGTCTTCATACGTTTGGTTCCTGTCTTCGACAACTTTAACAGGTTGAAACCATTCTTTAGTTTTTGCTTTAATACCCTGCCGTCTATTAAAAACTGTTTGATCGGCTTCAAGTAATAGTGGGTCTTCTCTAGATGCATTTTGTTGTTGATGTTGTTTCTGCTGTGTATCAGTAGCTCTAGCCTCTGCTTCTTTATAAATTTTGTCACGGTATTCCAAAAGTTGGGCTCTATCTAAAGGTCGTTCTTCTTCGCTTTTTATTCCGTAGAATATTTCGCGAGGTCTCATATTGGTAGAGCTGTGAATTGTATTATTGTACAAGCTACACGATATTTGAAACATTTCCTTATTGGTGACATTCTCATATTTGTCTTTATTGCATCTGAAAATTTCTTCTATTGTTGAATGGAATCGTTCTACCGTTCCATTTTGTTCACTGTAGTTGGTTGGTGTAAAATACTGTTGAATATGAAGTTTGTCTAGCATGTCCCGCATTTCAATGGATTTGAATGCTGGTTCATTATCAGATATTATCATTTTAGGTGTTCCGTATAATGAAATAAATTTGACAATAGCTTTTCTAATGTCTACTGTGGTTCTTGATTTAATAGGAAGTAGAAATCCAAATTTAGACAGTTTGTCTATAATTGATAAAAATAAATTAGGTTGGGATATTAACACATCAATGTGGATAATATCCAATGGTTGCTTTGGGATAGGGGTTTCGCCTAGAAGAATCTTATACGGTTTTCTCTCATACTTCATTCGATTGCAGGTATTACATAATATGATAAACTTCCTTATCTTAATTTTCATTTTTGGAAAATAGAATCTTCTTCTCATTACTGCCAGATTTTCTTGAACTCCACGATGTGCAATTTCGTGAGTTTCTTCAATTAAAGTATCTTGCTCCTCATCGGATCTCACGTCTATTAGTAAGCGTTGTGATATTCTAACCTTGAAAGTACGACATCTACTGAAATAATTTTTATAAACTATTTGAATTTGGTTTATGAGATTTTCTGGACATATTATGCAATTTGTGCGTCGAGGGTCCATATATTCTTTAAACATTTTAATTAGAAACGGTACGCCAAATATTACTTTGGTAATAGTCCGCCTGTAAACTCTGGGAAACACTTCTTCGAAAGTAGTACTTTCTTCACCAATTTTGAGTATAATTTGATTATGGAAATAATTTATGGGAGCCTCTGTGCATTGTATGAATTCTGAATCATCAGTATTCGCTGAATGCACGGTGATATCGTCGGAAGATGAATCAGTTTCATTAATGTTAAGTTCGTGGAAAACTCTGGACAATCCATCGGCTACCACATTCTGTTTGCCAGGTTTGTATTGGACTCATAGTGCCCACTCATAGAAAATGGGCACTCATAGTGCCCATTTTCGACACTAAAAGCCGTCTTTGGAATGTCTGTTTTCTCGACTTCTATCTGGTGAAAACCAGACGCTAAATCAATAGTAGAAAAATAATTACATCTCCCAAGCTTATCGAGAATATCGGAAATGTTGGGGATTGGGTACCGATCGTTGATTGTTTTATCGTTCAGTTTACGATAGTCAATCACTAATCTCCATTTCTTTTTGCCAGAGGCGTCTAGCTTCTTGGGAACTATCCAAACTGGAGAGGTCCACGGGCTAACTGAGTGTCTTATAATACCCTGTTGTAACATCTGGGATATTTGTTTCTGCACTTCTTCTCGATGGCAAAAAGGGTACCTGTATGATTTGGCATAAATTGGTAAATCGTCTTTTGTTTGAATATTATGCTTAATAGCATTAGTGAATGATAAAGCTTCTCCTTCTAATAGAAAAACTTCTTGGTTTTCCGCAATTATTTTCAGTAGCTTCGATTTTTCTTCTGAGTTGAGGTGATTCAATCTTAGTTGATCAAAAAGTCTTCGGTTTATTGGAACTGGAGTTGTTGAGCGAATTTGTGTTTCAAAATTATTCAATTCGAATTCAAAGGGTTTCTCAATGTTAATTTTAGTAGGTTCCTTTGAGTAATTAGTAATTGTCATGAAAGCACGATTGTTTATGGCGTTGTATATTCCAGAGTGAATAAATGTGGTATCGGAAATATTCATGTCAGTGTTCACGAAGAAATCTCCTTCACTGATTGTTACTGGAAGGCTCACTACTTTCGTTTCTTCAGGATTCAATTGTATTTCAGTAGCAAACGGATATTTTCTTTTCATTTTTATTTTCCCAGTAGGAAATTGTAACTCATTTGTATTTGTGAGAATGTCGATTCGAAGCATTTGTAAAGATTCGTAACCAATCAGTCCATCAAAAAATGGATGAAAGTCAAAAACGTAAAATTGCAATTTTTGTGTTTGAGGCACTTGAATGAATGGATTGGATTCTACAAAACGATTAATTGTATGAGAACCGTTAATATTAGTGACAATGGCTGGATCGGTGTGTCTGCAATTTTCAAAGTTAACATGTCGGGTGCTTATGTAGTTTTTATTTGCCCCGGTATCTATTAAAAAATTTAAAACTCCTTTCGAAGCAGGAACTTCGATATAAGGTATGAAATTATTTACGTTGGATTGAATTCTGCATCCTGCTGTCGAAAATTTAGGTCATCGATTTCATTTGTGATTTTCTCTTCGTTATTGGTTTCAATTTGTTGGTCTGATGGCTGGGTTTCTGAGCAAATCTCATTGCTTTGGTTTTCGAAATTTTGATATGCGTAATAGTATTCGTCATTATTGGGGTAATAGTAATTTTCAGGATTTAATTCCTCAGGAATTTGGAAGTTGGGTCTATTCATATAATTGACTTGACGAGTTCTCATGGAGTTGTCAACCTCCATCGGTACCGGTCTCGGTTGTTGATCGTTGGGTCTTTGTACATACGCGTCCCTTTGGGGGTTCGGTAAGTTGAAGCGTGGTTGATTGAAAGATTGTGAGTGATGAGCTCTTGGAGGTGGATGGAAAGGTGGTTGAAATGCTCTATGTTGTGGTTGGAATTGTCTATGTGGTGGTTGGAATGGTCTATGTTGTAATTGGAATGGCCTAGAATGTTGCTGTGATGATCTAGGGTATTGTTGGAATAAATTTGGGATCGAATTGTTGGGTCTTGGTGGAATTGGGGGTGCAGCTTTAAAAGGGTTTCTAACATAATTATAATTTCCTTCCTCGAGGCAGAGTCGTAACGCTTCTTTTAGTGTTTTTGGACATTGCGCTCTTATGATTGGTCCAAGTGGATCCTTTAATCCTGCCAAAAATACTTTTAGACCTAATTCTTGATAAAATGAATTTTTCGCTGCTTTCACGTCAGCATTATTTTCGTTCAAATTGAGAAGATTCACTAGCAGTGAAATTGAATGAGAAATCCGACTATAAAATTCTTCTACGGTAGTGCTCTGGTTCGATTTAAATAAATCCCGCGTGAGGGAAATTTCGTCACGCTTATCGCTATAATGTGTAATCAATGTGTTTTTAATATCGTCCCAATCTGTCGAGGTGCCGTAAATTTCCAGAACGGTATCGGCATCTCCTATTATTTTGCTACGGATGGCTTGCATCCAGACTTGAAATATAGGGGAATTTCTAGCTTCGGCCAGAAGTGGAATTAAATTGTCGATGCATTTGATGAAACTGTGCAGTTTCACTGGGTTTCCATCGAAACAAGCGATGTCCCTTATGATTTGTGGTGTTTGCAAAGATTTTATGATTGTTTCTGTTCTGGCAAAATTGTTGGCAACATCGTTTTGAACGTTCACAGGTTCAGGTTGATGTTGAATAATTTGTGCTGCTTGCGGAGCAACAATTTGTGGGGCGGCATGTTGAGCAGCGCGTACTGCTTCAACGGCGCCTTGTATCTCAAGCTGAAGCTGTTGAATTTGATCATCTCGGTCCATGATGGCTTGTTGCAATTCTGCAATATGCGCATCCATTTTTACTTTAATTAATTCCGCACTTGATAAAAGTAAATAATCAAATCACTATTTTACGGTGTACTTATTGTTCTTTTGAAAGTATTTTATTTCACTTATATCTCTTATTTATTTAATAGAATAAACTCTTTAATTATTTTGGCACTTGATAGATAGTTAAATCGTAATTGAGTGATTGGTATGTATTGTTTTATTTCACTTTTATTTTTCTTATTTATTTAGTAGAATAAAATAAAATTCTTACCTTAGAAAAAGAAATGGTCCCATATCCTTTGGGTTCTTTTTATGTAGAAGCAGGTCGTTAGCTCCGTGATGTGTCAGCTGCTGCGTTTTGTATCTGATATGCACTCAGGGAACACTTTCACTAAACACTCAACACGGGGCGCTAACTAATCCTACCGACTGCGCCACTTAACTTCCCATGTGAGGAAGTGGAGTTTTTAAAAAAAAGACTAACTAAACTAAGCTAAAGCTAAAAAGGAAAACGCGACTGTTCTCGTCGGCTCACTACTTTAATCTGAATCTTTATTCAATTTCTTTTTGGTACAATACGAGTTGGAAATCATTATTACTTGGAGAGATGTTGAATCGGCATAATTTGATGCCTCCGCGGTTGGTCTCTGCTGCGATCCGGTTCCGTTGTTTACAGTCATAGCACGTCTTATGCCGTGGGTATGGTTGCTGGTTTGATTATATGGGCCTGGCGATAACTTGTGGACCTGGCGATAACTTATATATATATATATATATATATATATATGTCAAAAAAGTCCTGCGGTATTTCCGCGAGGTGTCGTTGTAAGCGCGTAGTTATAGTTGTATTCATTGTATCGAGTCATACTATAGCTTGTTGGAAAGGTATTTTTGCGCGCTATAATATAGTCCTTGACAGTGTTTTGTTTGGTTAAGTCGTTCGTGAGTTATAGTGTCGCAAATATGGAGCAAAATAAAGAGAAAATCCGTAGTACTTACAGTACTACTATGACAAAGGCAAAAATGCCTTTCAAGCTGCCAATAAAATTTGTGC
This sequence comes from Toxorhynchites rutilus septentrionalis, assembly GCF_029784135.1. Classification (NCBI taxonomy): domain Eukaryota; kingdom Metazoa; phylum Arthropoda; class Insecta; order Diptera; family Culicidae; genus Toxorhynchites; species Toxorhynchites rutilus. The sequence goes on from NC_073746.1 coordinate 7,829,526, forward strand.
AGTTTATGGACCCGATACAGTTTCCATTTCCACCGCACAACGATGGTTCCAACGTTTTCGTTCTGGTGTAGAGGTCGTCGAAGATGCGCCACGCTCCGGAAGGCCTGTCGTCGAAAATTGCGACAAAATCACTGAATTAGCCGAGAAAGACCGGCATAGTAGCAGCCGTAGCATCGGCCAAGAGCTGGGGATAAGTCATCAAACCATTATTAACCATTTGAATAAACTTGGATTCACAAAGAAGCTCGATGTATGGGTGCCACACACGTTGACGCAAAAAAACATCTTTGACCGTATCGACGCATTTGAATCGCTGCTGAATCGCAACAAAATCGACCCGTTTCTGAAGCGGATTGTGACAGGCGATGAAAAGTGGGTCACTTACGACAAAGTAAAGCGCAAACGGTCGTGGTCGAAGCCCGCTGAAGCGACTCAGACGGTGGCCAAGCCCTCATTAACGGCCAGGAAGGTTCTGCTGTGTGTTTGGTGGGATTGTCAAGGAATAATCTACTATGAGCTGCTTCCCTGTGGCCAAACGCTCAATCCGGACCTGTACTGCCAACAACTGGACCGCTTGAAGGTAGCACTCATGAAGAAGAGGCAATCTTTGATAAACAGAGGTCGCATTGTCTTCCATCAGGACAACGCCAGGCCACACATTTCTTTGGTGACGCGCCAGAAGCTCCGGGAGCTCGGATGGGAGGTTCTTTTGCATCCGCCGTATAGTCCGGACCTTGCACCAAGTGACTACCACCTGTTTTTGTCCATGGCGAACGAGCTAGGTAGTCAGAAGTTAGCCACAAAAGAGGCCTGTGAAAATTGGCTATCCGAGTTTTTTGCCTATAAGGAAGCGAGTTTCTATAAGAGGGGTATTATGAAGTTGGCATCTCGTTGGGAACAAGTCATCGAACAAAACGGCGCATATTTGACTTAAAACAGATGATTGTAACTAATTTTATGAATAAATGAAAATTCAAAAAAAAATACCGCCTAATATATATATATTGTATATATATATATATATATATATATATATATATATATATATATATATATATATATATATTGTATATATATATATATATATATATATATTATTTTTTGTTTTTTTAAATGTGTGTAGAAACCTATTCTTTAAAGCAGCTGGTTTAGTTTAGTACGATTTTAATGCAATTTTTTTGTCGGTCCCTCGCACAAAAACAGGTTTGCCTGTATCAAACACTTTGAGTAGGATTAAGATATTGACAAGTTCCGTATCACAAAATGTTGGTTTTAGTAAGCTCTGAAAGTACTTGAGAAACTGAACATTTGAATCGGTCCAGTAGTTCTAAAGTTATGAATTTGTGTAGTGGGAAAAAGAGGGAAAATGTTGTTTTTCCGAACCTAACTATTTTCACTGTGAACGAATTCTGATTTGCATACCAATTGAATGCACCAGTGGCCGAGTGGTTAGCGTCTCACATTATCATGCCGGGTGTTCGGGTTCGATTCCCGTTCTGGCCGAAGGATTTTTCGTCAAAGAAATTTCCTTCGACTTGCACTGTGGTCACGCGTATTAAAGAGCTTGCCCCTCGGAATACATTCAAGGCGTGTTATTTGGCTTAAGAAATCTCAACTGAGTATTAATAAATGACGCTAGTTAATGCATACGTTGAGACGGCAAAAGTTCCACAGGGAACGTTAACGCCGTTTAAGAAGAAGAATACCAATTGAATAGGAAATTCTCTAAGATTTGTTTGATATGCTATACATTACAATTCGCTTATCACAAAACGGTTTAAATTCATGAAAACTGGAAGAACTTCTGTTTTTCCATACATCTGTTCTGCCGATTTGTGTGCTTACCTACCCGCATTTCAAATGCTTATAACTGGAACATTTCTTAACAGATCAGAAAGATGTTTGCATCAATTAATAGGGAATATTTCTACGCACAATTAATAAAATGTTATTTTTCATGAGATGAACAATTGAATAACTGTAAAATGTCAAGCGTTATTATCTAAACGCCCTAACTGCCAAGTTTTGATTGGCCCGATTTACGGTTTCTTCAACACAGACTCCAAAATCGCTGTAACTGTGGAAATCCGCTTTGCAAATATACATGCGAGTTGGGGGTATTTTTGTTCCCACCGAGCTGTGTTTCCCTAACATAGACTTCAAAATCAATGTTTCTGGGGGAATTCGATTTGTCAAAACATGCAAGTTGGGGTATTTTTTCCCACTGAGCCGTGTTTCCCTAACACGGACTTCAAATTAATGTGCCTGGGGGAATCCGCTTTGCAAATACATGTAAGTCGGGGGTATTTTTTGGTGTTGAGTACTTTTGTACTCGCTTGTTGTTGTGCAAACCGGAATATGTTTCCCTAAATCGTGGGAAATGTAAAATACAATGATCGTTTGACAATTCTTCCGTTCACATATTTTGGTAGTCCTAGGACTACCAAATCATATCATCATATCAAAATCAAACGTCAAATTTATTTGTACCGAAGAACATAATCTATCACAAAAATTTCGATGCATTCTAAATTAATATTCGAAGTGGTAAACAAGTGGATTGTATAAAATAATTGCGAAGTTCTACGTCGAAAATATGCCGTCGTGTCCTAGATACAACCCCTTACAATTTTTTAATAAAAGGCTCACTGGCCTCAATTTGATATGTCGTTCATCTAAATCGGTTCAGTGTCATTTAAGGGAAAAAGTGGAACGAATTGATTTTCGGACCACCCTAAAATGGAAATGGGCAGCTCAATAAAATAAATTCAAAAATATGGGTCTAATGTTATGCTATAAAGAACAAAATTACCACTTTTAGCTCATGTTTTGTCATCCCAATTTATGACATTAAATGAGACATAACATAACAGAAAATGTCAAGACTCACTAATACTGGTAAGGTGTGTACAAGCACCCAGAAGTACAGTATGGTGATTTCTCACTAATTTGCCTCCCTTGTATTGATATTCAATTCGTACAGGAAAATTATTCTAGTTATCCATTATCCGATTCCGTTTATGTAGATTTATGTAGGTGCTGTTATCGAAAAGTTGATCAATGAATATTCAGTCAGTATGTAAAATTTCACACAACGCCGTAGCTGATATAAACAAGATTCGATAATGTTGCAACCGTTGCGACCAAGTTCTAAAACATTTTAATTGAAACTTTAATCTTCAACATGGCGATAATTGAATGATAGAAAGAAAGCATATGTAAATTGTTCTCCTTCTACAAAGACTACCAAATATTTGCGATCGAAATGTTATCCAGGAAATCGATATTGAATTTAAGGAGATCCGAAACGTGGAATTTACTGAGTTTTCAATTTTATTTTAATTTCTATTGCTTATTTCATATTGAATAAAATTTGCTTATCCCAAATTGACGAGTAATAATTTCAACGTTCTGAGTTCTGCCGCATTCCTAAGCGTTGAGCAATTGTTTGCAGTACCGTTTTGTCTCATATTCCGAACACTTAAGCTTTGATGCCCATTAAACAGTGTCTCATTACTCAAAATGGTACTCTTTCGCGAAATTAATTTGATTTTTGGATACAATTAGAGCCTTCTTTTTCATTTGACTACAATAAAATTGATTTACAAATACATATGCATGGTGAAAAACTAAAAATATGTTAAATCACTTTTGTCTCAAATTCCGAACACTATTTTTGTCACTGACTCATAATCCGAACACTTTTGTCTCAAATTCCGAAGATGATTTTTTTAAATCATAACTTTTAAACTACTTGACCGATTCATATGATCGATATATCAAATTAAAGTCAATTAGCTAGTATTTTTTTGGAAAAACCGTTATACTCACAAAAAATTGGATTATGCTTTCATAATTATTGATTGTATTTGTTTTTCATAGTTTACATGGTTTCTGGACCAAGGGAGCTATATCTGTATCAATACCTATAAATGATGTTAAAATAACGTCTATAACCAAAATAATATCAAGGTTTTGATCATAAAATTATTTATAACATTAAAGTTCAGTAAATTCACATTGAACAATGAAGTGATCGCAATTTAAATCATGTGTAGAAACTTGATTCTTATTCCGAACACTAATTTTTATGAAGATTTCTGCATAAAATATCGTTTTTTCATCCATTTATTGTAGATTCGTACAAATTCTGAAAACATGAACATGAAAACAACAAACAAAATGGTTGAAAAAACTACAAAAACTGAAACATTAACGATGCTTGTTTCTTACAGAATTTGCTAACGCAAAATTTAATCATTGGTTTTGACTGTCCCTTTTTTGCAAATGGTCAATATTATATATTATAGGCTGTATCGATACCTGAAAATGATGTTAAAATGAAGGCTGAATTGAATGAATTTCAGGGTTTTGATAGCTCAATTATTTATAACATTCAAGTTCAGTAAATTTCCATTTGATTTTTGTTCTTACAATAAAATTTATGTTAATGATGTTTATTTAAGGGGGCGAGATCCCCATATAACGAGGATAAGAAACTGAGGCGGCCCCAACATTGGTCTAAGAGCAAATTTCATTACGAAAAAAAATTAATATTACTGGCGTTAATACGTAATGACCAATGCTACATACTGACAATGCTACTGTATATTCTAATTTTTATTGTAAATAAAAACACAATTGAGAAAAAAATTTAAAACACTCATCCAGCTTTTTTCAGTTTTTTCCAATTTTTCTCAGCTTTTTCAATAAATTGATTGGCATCTATGATTATGCACTGGGGTAAAACACTTGCAAGGTATTGGGAATGTTTCGTGCAAAACATTGAAATCATTTAAAGCTAGTGAGAAATTAAAACCGTTTTGATCACTCTAGGAGATTATGGACATCTCTTTACACTCTAGGCCGATAGAAATGAAAACGCTCTACTAGAACGATTGATCATAATCATGCATTTTCTATCATTTATTTGGACAAAGAAAAGTTCTGACACGTAGTCCCTAAAACTCCGAGAGAAAAATCTATCTATCTAAATCTATCTATCGCACGTCAGTTTTGTTTAAAGCTATCCTTCCTACATAGAAGATTAAATCTCTCCTTCGGAAGTACGTCCAGGATATGGCAAAAACGACGAAACAAATCCTTTGGATTTAAAATTTATTAGGTATTTACCTTCTCGGTTCAGTGGCAGCAGGAAACAGCTCAGTACGGATATTAGTCAAATGGCAGTTGAGCAAGGCGCAAGCGAGCGGAAAAGTCTCAAGACGAACTCGCCGAGACTGTTTGGCTCGTTTGTTCCATATTTCGCACCACTGAAGCCGCTGCCGGTAAGCTTTGTGTCTTCTTTGGGTCGAGTGCGCTTCTGCCCTCGGCCTTGCTCCCACCGAAAAAAAGTCATTTCCGAAGTGAGCTCACTTTCAGGACGAAGAAATCCCACCGACTCGAGACGGAATGGATTCGGGACTGAGAGGCGTAAGAAAAATGTTCCTCTTGCATCCGCCTTGAGAAAGTGACCCACACTCCAAGAAAAAAAAAAGATTTTCTATCAAAGAGGAACATTGCCTCTCAAGTTTGCTAATACGAAAATGTATAATATATGGCACCGTTATGCACCCTTAGTAAATTGGTACAACACGTAATACGAATTATATGAATTAATTTCCACAGTGCACTCACCTCAAATAGCCACAAAGTTTGGGTACATGACGGAAAATTGTTGCAGTCGTCTATAAATCACTCGGCAGGCTGTCTTCTCGCCAGTTCCTACAGATCCTACGGACGGCAGTCGGTTACAATTCCTCCGCTCGGTTGGCTGCAAGGTATACACACATTGTAGCGGAAGAGCAAGGCATGATGCAGGAGTACATTTGTCTAAGTTTTTCCCAGACTGTCTTCTTCTTGCGCTGACGATCTTCCCAGCTGCCCAACCAACTATCGCATGCCACCAGATAGTTACTAATATATTTTACACATCTGCCCTGGAAGTGTTGCTTTATTGCAGTCACCATTCAGTGCATAAATTTCGTGTGTTACGTGTGATTAAAAAGGAGCTCCGGTTGCGGTAAATTGATGCGAAAATTATCATATTAAATTGAACAGCAGGAATTTCTCGAGAAAATTAGGTCGAAGTTTGCTTTAAATATTTCAAATGAGACATTGACAATGAGACAATGAGACAGTGAAATGGACGCTCCAATAGGTAGCGGTTTTTGGAAATTCGAAGAATTGGCAAAGTGGCAATGAATTATCTAAATTGTTACGGCTAAGTAATGGCTTGAAAGAAATAAATATACATTTTTCTGCTTTGAAATGGTTGAGATTTTTTTAAATTATCGGGAACTGTGAACCAAGAACATCGAAAATGCCTATTAATTTTAGAATAGAATTGGGGATATTTTTTGCATTTTACCGTAAACCTGGGGCAAATTGATCACGATTTCTCATATTTAATTTATATTAATTGGGTATTAGTATTAGTCCGTCAACTTCAGTATTAAAAATTTTTAGAGGAGAATTTTGAAACATAGCTTTGGGATGAAATTGATCAATATCTTTGTTCATGATTTTCTTGTGCACAAAAATGTATTATCGGAGACCATCCACGTTAATGTGACCAAAAATCCTTGAAATTGTCACCAATGTGCTAGCTTTAGCAAATCACGAATCCGATGTCGCATGATCGGATTTGGTTCTGGTCAAAGGTGGTTCCTTCTTGAATTCACCGGCTGACTCCGCCTTCCCAACTGTTTCGGATGAATATTTGAGGTCAGTTCTTGCACCCAACCGCTTTTTGTAAGTTCGAGTCATTTTTCACGAAAATAAAACTTTTTTCATATTGGTTTAACCCTTTCGCTACGAGCGTCGTCTATAGACGACATGAGGGTGATACAACACATCGATCACACCAGCGCGATATGCATACTTTTCGCATACTATCTCGCAATGCTCCTTTCAGCGGTAGCACTCCGGCGGAGCACACTGCCGTTATGAAAGGGTGAACACTCCTACACTCGTGCGAAAAATCATAATTTGTGTACTCTGAACTGTGTGTGGCTCTGTGATATTGCTATTGTGTATTTTTAGGCGTTATTGGTATTCATTAAAAGAAAAAGATATAATTGAGTGAAAAAACTCCACAAAATATTTTTTCTTTAACTCCATTCAGTTTTAATAGTCATTTAATTCTGTAGGGTTCACTAAAATTTAATGAGATTTATATCCCTTTTGACTTAGGCTATCCCTCGTTATTAAAATGTCAATGGACAGTGGAGATAAACAAAGGGAATAAGATGTGGACTGTCAGTGAGGGAGTAACGGGAAAGACGAAAATGGAGGAACGGATCGAAGACGGGAGACAGTGAAAAACGGAAGAGAGAACGGATCGATTTTTTTGTTTTTTTTTCTGTATTATAGTGATTTTCAACACTTTTGGTTGGTTCGTCACTTTTGCTTCCATTTTTGGAAGAATATCGGGAGTGAGAATTGAACTCGTGATCTTGAGCGTGAGAGGTATGGATGTTACCACTACTCCAGATCGCCTCCACGAACGGATCGATTTAACCGGTGGTCAAGCTACTACAAATGGCGACGAGGATAAATCTGGAAATGGTCATTCTTTGTGTGGACACCGACTGGACAACATCGTTGCTGGACGAGCTGGACGGCGAGGGATCGAGTGCCTTTCTCAAGGCAAGAGGGCGGAGGTGGTAGCGCTGGAGTAGAGTAATAGAGTAGAGTAGAGTTTTCAAAGGGCCTTTCTCAAGACTAGAGACGAATGAACTGCAAAAGTTTAAAGTCTCTATAATACAAGACCTTCCTTCCTTCTGGAAATGGTACGTTAACCTTTAATTGTTTCAATGGAATAAAAATAAAAAAGAACGAGTTTTGTCAGTCGTGTTATGAAGTGAGAGACTCCAGATTTTTTTTTCGTGTGTTGAAGAGAAAGTGTTAAAAAAAATCGTCAGGAAACTGAAAATTGTGTTATCCATTGGAAACATTGGAAAGTGGTGTTAAATGATTGGACTGAAGAAAAAAAACCTCCGGGAGGCTATATAATTACAACCGGGGGGTTAGTGAGTATAACCGGGTGGGTTGGTAAATTCAGCCAGAAGGTTGATGTCTGCAACTGGGAGGGTTGGTAAATTCAGCCGGGAGTTTGAAGGAATTTCAACCAGGAGGTTGAAAGGAGGTCAACCGGAAGGTTGAAAGTAGTTCATCCGGGAGGTTGAGAGTAGTTCAACCGGGACGTTGAAAAGAGGTCAACCGGGAGATTGAAAGGGGGAGGTTGAAAGTAGTCGAACCGGGAGGTTGAAAGGAGGTCAACCGGGAGGTTGAGAGTAGTTCAACCGGGAGATTGAAAAGAGGTCAACCGGGAGGTTGAACGGAGGTCAACCGGGAGATTGAAAGGGGGTCAGCCAGGAGGTTGAAAGTAGTTCAACCGGAAGGTTAAAGGGAGTTCAACCGGGAGGTTGAAAGGAGTTCAACTGGGAAGCTGAAGGCAATTCAACTGAGAGGTTGAAAGGAGTTTAATCGGAAAGTTCAAAGTAATTCAACTGAGAGGTCGGAAGGAATTCTACAGGGAGGTTAATGGAAATTCAACCTGAAAGTTTGGGTGATTCCAACCGGAAGATTACATTGAATTCAACCAGAAGATTGAAGAAAATGAAATGGTGGAATGTTAGATGAAGAATGACGTTGAAGGTTTGACGTGAATTCAATTCAAACGAGAGGTTAAACGGAATCCAGCTGGGAGTTAAAAAAGGTAAATTCAAGCAGAAGATTATAGTAGAAGGAAGTAAATAAAGATGATCGATGATAAAAGGAAATCCATTTACAGAAGTCTGGTAAATACAAATGAATAGTTGGAGAATACAACCGGGAGATTGCCACTTTGAAATATTTCAGCGTGCTCTGTTTATTTCATGAAATATTTTAATGTTTTTCATTACATTAAACGTGTATTTGATGCTTTCCAAGTAGAAACTCATTACGTAGTTAAATATGCTAGATACATTGTTGCAGTAATTGGAAGCAATGAGGTACATATAGAGGTGGAGCAGTAGGCGAAGTATATCTGTATTGGCAAGCAAAATATCGTGTCGTAATTATTTGCATTCAATATGGAATGTATATGGAAGATACAAAACAATGTTCAAAGTACTCACGGTTGCATGATAATTTAAGCCAAAATTATCATGAAATCATTCAACTGGTTGTTTTTTAACAGATGGCAATTATATCGTGGCTTATTTCGATTATTCATGTGGTAAAAAGGTCCAGAGAGCAGTCGTATGCTTAGTTCTCGAAAGCAGTAACATTTCCGGTGAAATTTTGATTAATTGGCGATTATTAACATACAACATACACACCGACACTGAGAGCCTTCGAAACATCAACTTCATAACGGTAAAAAAAATAAAACTTCGTTTGTTTCTATGAACGTGGTGGAGTGAAAATAGCACATTGAAATATCATTTTTATCCGTCTTTTTCGACGTGATTTCACAAATATTCACTCCACGCTATCACATTAGCCTCATATTCAGCGGGAGCTCTATAAAAGTATACGTTTTTAATTGAAAAATTACTTCCTGAAAATAACATTTTTACATGGATGCGGTGGGCAATAAAAGATAAACATAACGACTGACGTCACTACTTGTGAAATAGTTATGGCAGCGCATGCTATGTCGCTCGAAACTCGACCATCTTCATTACCTTTTTTCCAGGACATTGAATTGGAAGTAAAGTCATGAATATATGGGTATACATGTGATGTCACAATTACATTCTTGATGGTAATTAAGATTGCAGGAAAGATGTGGAAACCTGAAAAAAAAATCATTTGGCGAAGAAAAGGGGGAGAGGACATGGGGATGTCAAAAGGCTAGGCAGACAGTGAGACTGAGACTGGTGACCGAGGTCTTATTGAGAGGGGATATAGAAGATGGAGAACGTGGATGCAGATTATTGAAACGAAGAATTCACTGAGGGAGTAACGGGAAAGACGAAAATGGAGGAAAGGATCGAAGACGGGAGACAGAAGAGAGAACGGATCGATTTAACCGGTGGTTAAGCCACTATAAATTCTGCCCCCTCATTGATGCTCGGTCTCTCAGACCTATAGGTCTATATAGGAAGTATAGGAAGGAATATAGGAAGGTTAAACAACACTCAGAGTTCCAGAGTCGAGACGAGAGTGCAATAGCAACCCGATGTTTAAGAAAAGATGTGATCGAATATAGTCAAAGCTGTTCTACACTGATCTAAGATTTACTTGCGACTGGCTACTGTTCTGAAGGAAGGAAGGTATTGAATTAGAGAGACTTTAAACTCTGAGAGTTCATTCGTCTCTACTGTTCTGAACATTGCGTTCCCTATTTATACGATACCACCGTACTTATATCTCCTTTTTTGTTTACTTGCGTCTCTAATATTTGCTATAAAAACAATTGGGTTTGTATTCCCCGTTTTCTTTAGCGATATTGTTCCTGCCTCAGACAATTCAATTTGCTGTTATTGACATTGGACTAGACTGTTGTTGTTTTGTCTGCTGGTTTCGGAACTGGTAAGTATAATGTATTTTGAGATGTTCTTTTCAGGTGATTGTGTTAGATTTCCGTGGACGACGATGAAAAGGTAAGTGACAATATGTATGACTGTTAAGGTGAAGGTGGAAGGAAGCCATTGTAGCAGTATTGGTAAAACCACATGTAAAAATGGGATAATAGTGTTTGTGAGAGAAGAGCAATTTGTTTCATTTGTTTTGATCTTTGTACTTAAATAGATCAATTCACTTAGCAGACTGTGTGGCCCTTCACTGACACGAGTCTTAAAATATATTTGAAAAAAATAACAGTTAAATACTAAAGTAAAATGTATGAACGATGTGTTCCGATGAACAATTGCAAATGTTAATATATAGTTACGCACCAGACCCGTATGATTACGCTCAGCCAACAAGTATCGACATCACTATCTTGTCACGCTATCAACAGGCCGCACTACCACCAAGCCACGTCATCACTAAGCCACCATCATTGCTTATGTCACCTCTACCAACGTACCATTAGAACCAGGTAGAACGTAGCCTAGGAAAAGGAACAACTGGACAGCATCAGAACTATACAGGAACTATACCTCAGTCACGATTTAGACACTAGTGTTTAAGTGCCTTTTTTGTAAGGATTATAAGAAGAATAAATGCTAAATTTATCTTTTTTTAATGTGATCCGATAATTATATACAGAAGGTGTATTTGCATATGAAGTAAAATTCTGATTATACGCGAGCGTAACATGAGCAAATTGGGGCTCATTTGGTATTAACAAGTTCTTCCGCACAGTTACTCGATGTTGATAATTCCTTAATATTTTCCTTCGTTGATCGTTTTGTTACCACATATTTAGCCTTAACCCTTCTCTTCTTTGGCCGAGGTATTTTGATTGAATGTAATACTTTTCCGTTTTTGAAAGCATAGGCAGCCGTGGCAGTGTTCCGAGCTTTGCAATACAATTTTCTTAACCAATGTTAAAGTTACTAAAACTTACATTATAGACCCATTTCACGTAAAAATATTAATTGTATTGATATCAACATAATTTTATTTTATTGATTTTCATGACATGAAACGCTATGACTCAGGAATAACATTTTATAGAGTGGTTTTTATAGCTGTTTTGATAATGTTGTCTGGCATCAGTGTCGAATAAATAATGCTTCCACAAATACAAACAAAACCATTGGGTAAAATTGAAAAATGAAATTTGAAAAATGAAAAAACTTTCAGAGCACTAGCTCGAGTTTTCCGACGTTTTTCACTATACAGTGCGACGGAAGAAGAAAATTTGATATCTTGTGAGCAATGTATTAGAGTTTGGTTGATATTACTTGAAGGGAAGTGTGCGAAAATGATCATTTTGCCTAACACTGTTCCGCAAAATTATTGATTTTCGGGCGAGGGGTGAGGGAGGGAGATGAAAGAAATGAGCGCCATTGTGGCAGCCATTTGTGGCTTCCTTCCACCTTCACCTTAAATAGCTAGACTAATTACTTCTTGTATTCAGGTGCCGTATTGTGTGTGAAGTGAACTGCTCTAATTGTAGGTGTTTATTTTGTTGTGCATAAAAATGTGTAAGGTACACCGGGTCAGGTTGAAATTCGGGGTAAGTTAAAACGGAAATCATAACTTTTACTAGGAATGATGAATTGACGTGATAAAAATATATAGTTATCGTAAACATTATCTTTCAACCCACCTTATGACAGCCATAACCAGAATATTGGTATGCTTACATGCAATCCGCGCCTTTGCTTACTTTTCCTTGTCCCGTGAAATCGAAGGAAGCGAAACAATCTTTTTGTATAGTTCTGAGCATTTAAACTCACACCATGTTTATTTTCAACCCTGGAGTAAGTTGGAACCAGTGAAAATCGACTTTTTAAACATGGCTTCAGATCCCACACGTTATTTACCGGTGATTGCTGTATGAATGAATGATGATAAATTTAAAAAAACAGGAATCATTCATGTTTCATTCCTAAGTATGTTCTACATAATTTATGAATACACAGTGCCAATGAAAATGGTCATTTCGAATTTCAAAAAGTTACCCCATAAAAAACGTTCATCACCTCGAAAAAACACCCTATGTAAAATATCAGCTCAATCAGACTTGAGAAGGAGTGGCGCAAAGCGGTCAAAGTTAGAGTTTTTTTTAGAAAATCGAAAAATAACTCAAGGCGGGAGTGTAAGAAACCGGGGTTTTGGAAAAAAAATTACAGTTATCTCTAATTTTTTTTTGTCAAATTTTGTTTTGACAAAAAAAATCGAGATAACTGTAAATCTCGACGAGTGATACAATTTTAAGACATTTGGCATCAATTTTTTTTTTTGAAAACCGCTGTTTTCGGTCATATTTTGTTTTTCAAAAAAACTCAACTTTTAACGTTTGTGTCACCAGTAAATGAAGTTCGAATTAGCTGATATTTTGCATAGGGTATATTCTCGTGCAAATCAACATTTCGCAGTAAGTTCCGACTTGATCAATAATCGAGATAATTATTTTCATTGGCACCCATAACCATACTTTTCGTTTCGTACTCCGAAAAAAATGGGTGGGTTATATCTATGATATAACCGCAAGGCTGGCGTGGGACTACCTTAGCTTAGCAATCATTTGTTTATATTGATTAAATTTTTGATTGAATGAAACAATTTCCGAATTCAATTGAATTCAATACATTTGATTTGTGAGTAAAAAGAGTTAATAAATCAGCTCAATTCATGCATTATGATAGATTATGTTCTTCGTTACAAGTAAATGACATTTCTTTTACGTTTGGTATGATGCCTAAGACAAAATATGTGAACGGAAGAATTATCAAACAATTATTTTATTTTACATTTTCCTCTAAAGTGTGCTTCTCGATCTGCGAATTTGCTTGATTTGATGAACTTCAGGCACTCAGTTTCGATTTTGACATGTACATCGAACGCTTATTGTTTAGTCAATAGGCCTTCTCGCAACAATTGGTTATCAACATTTTGCCTAATCATCAAATGGTACTAGACCGTGTTAATGAAACATATTCTAGTCTGCACAAAGGCAAGCAAGTACAAAAGTACTCGCAGTTTGCATTTATTTGCAAAGATTTCAAGCAGCGTTGGCGTTTAGATAACGCTTAACATTTTACAGTTATTGAATTGTTTATCTAATGGAAGATAACATTTTATTAATTGCGATAGAAGCGTAGAAATATTCCCTATCAATTGATGCAAACATCTTTCCGATCCAGTAAAAAATGTTCGAGTTATAAGCATCCGGAATCTTTCAATTTTTCCTGCATGTTATGTGTTTAGGTTTTCATTTTACTCCACATATACTCCGGTTAGACGTAAACCCACGTAAAAAAAATTCTCAGAGTGCCGCTTTTTGACAAATAAATTCTCTAGATGACACTAGATCACGACGTTTCATGCCATTTTAAGACATTTGACATCAAAATTTTTTTTTTTTCGAAAACCCCGATTTCCTTTGCTCCTCCTTGGGTGATTTTTCGATTTTCAAAAAACTCAAACTTTGACCGCTTTGCGCCACTTTCCCTTAAGTCCGATTGAGCTGATATTTTACATAGTGTGTTTTTCCGAGGTGGGGAACATTTTTTATGGGGTAGCTTTTTGAAATTCGAGATGACCATTTTCATTGGCACCCTAATTGGCATATCCCATGACTTGTTACTTAACCCTCTACAGCCCAAGCCCGCCTTCGGCAGCTTTCTGCTAGTAGTATTTTATGTTGAAAGTCGGAAATTCGAGATAAAACTGGAGTAGGTTTTTATAGATAAATAACAAAATTGGGCGGTAGAGGGTTAACGTGTATTCGTCCGGATGTGATTTCCAAGTTTCCGGATATTGCGAAGAAACAGATGGAGTCATGCTTGGAAGTATTCGTCGAACATTTGCCTGGCGCTTGGGTAGATAAAATAAAGAAAGACAATTGTGTCGAACATTATCTGCTAACATTATATTATCTGAATATCAAAGAAAAGTTTAAAGATTGGACAATTTTTGGATGAAACTTATCACACAGTCGAAGAAGCTTCCAAATTTGACCTTGTTTGTGAGGAAAAATTCAGATTCTAACGCATGGAAATGCATCATTGAAGAGATTATCAACGAAAGGGGCTAAACCAAACCGAGCAAAGGCACAGAGAGTCTTGTATGAGTACGATGCAAACACGAATGCAGGAGAAGTTACTGGTGTTGTCGTAACGAAATCCTTGCTCACAATGCTCAAGATATGTGGAGTCCTTGAAACGAAACAAACCGAAGAAGATGAGAAAGAAATCGCTGCAAAACGAAAGTAGGAAGCAAAAAAGGAAGCGAAGGAATTTGAAGCTAAGAAGAGAGATGCGGCCTTGATGGACAAGAAAATTGAAATGTTCAAAAGGTGTTGAAAGCTGGACTGAATTTGCAATCACGCCTCATGAACATAATACGATCAATTCACATTCTTTTCTCTTCTGGTTTTCTCATGTGATCCAATAGAAATATTCTAATCTTTGAAAAAACAATAGTTGATAGTGGAAATGTAGATCCAGTATACCGATCTAAACAACTTCTTGAAATAAGTCAAAGCTCTGATGTAGAAATGGTATGCAGTTTAAAAAGAATGGTGTCAGATTCAGGGTCATAATTTTCTTCTTCTTTTTGGCTTTAAGAGAATTTAAACTTTTCAGTTCATTCGCCTCTAAATCTACTTCATCTCGTCCCATATGCTCCTATGCTTGCTAAGCATTTTTATCCAGCGATATTTTAACAAGACAAGTTTTCTGTGTAGTTTCAGTTGCGATAGTTAATGAAATAATTAAGCACGGGTTATTACTTTAAATAAAAACCTGAGCACATCTTACTGAATCACATAATAAGCTTTAAAAACATGATTGCTTTTTTTTAATTCTGATTGTTCGGACATGCGGATGAGATTTGATTCAAGTAACTTACTTACTTACATTGATTTACATTGAATTAATTATAGAATTTCGATTGCATAGAAGAGTCACATTATGGATTTTTGGTTCAACTCAGGAACTGATCATAGTAGGTATCCGGGACATCCTCGAAATATGTTTGGATGTGATCAATGAAGTTCTGGGCAGTTATGCTGATAAATGAACCTTTTTGAATTCTGAGAAGTAGGATTGATCTGATTCGTTTTAAAGCGCTCCAAGTTCCAAGTATATATTCCATATATTCCAGATATTCCAGAAACAATCTTGTTCGTATCTCCTAAACCCTACATCCAACCCAAAATCTGTTGCTGAGAAACACACCGTTAATTTTTTTGTCACATGCGGGACTTGGAAACAATAAAGTGAAAATACTTTCGCAATTCGGATTTCAATTTTCAACTAACGACACAATATTATTAAATTTTCATTTTTGAGAGTCGGGAATTTCGTGAAATCATGCGGGAAGAAGTCGGGGAAAATGTGGGAATTCAAAAATTGAAATTGAGTGGCCACGCAGTATTTTATAAATTGTCTCTTAACAAAGTCTACTTGACATTGATTGCGCTCTGTCCCAGTCTCAATCTGAAGATTAGAGGCTATTGAATTCCCACATGATTCAATATGTTTTCGAATTTATGTGGTACACTATTGCCTCCATTCCATTAAACTGTAATCTTTCTTTTTACATGGGTATTCATTCATCTCCACACGAAGAAAACAAGAAAAATGACGACAGATCATGATGCTAGATTTTAGTACAAAATTTTATCACCAATAAAAAGGAAGACTCAAATAAATCCAACCACTTTCCCCAACCCAATACACCAACGTTCCATATGCTCGGGCTGCGTATCAACAAAGTCGAATGATAGACACGAGAATTCCCACAGTAACAGATAACGCATGCCAACAGGAGGATAGTCATTTATTCATTATGGCTATTTGTTTTTGCTTATCCGAGTATACAAATGCGGCACCAGGACACGTTTGGGCCAAAGTACTTCCGGTCTCGCGCTGAATAGTTGTTTGTTCGTTAAACACGCTTTCACTCAGACATCGTCTCTCGGATTAATGCCGTAGCCTATATTTTCTCCAACTATCTGCTTCATCCCGACCGGAGCAGATCTGGCTAGGAAAGTGTCCGCTTTTGTGTAGATTGTTGCCGGAACCAGCAAGAAGCGCTCGCTCGTTTTTGCCTCGTTTTGCCGCATTCGAACCGTCGGATGCCTTGCAGACATCTGTGGGGATGAAGGGAAGACAACGCAACGCAGACAGAAACCATTAAGATTGGTCAATGCTGGCGACATTAAGGAAATTTAGCTGTCTGTGCTATTGCCTAACGAGGCAATAAGAAGTGGACGAATCCCAGGCGATAATAATTTGGGGGAAATTGCTAATTTATATTATGTTTTCAAGGACTCGCATTGTTTCATATCCCGGAGAGTTTCCCGTTTGCTCCCTTCGTTTCGAAGTGGAAAACTTATTGCAATTGTCGGTTGTCTTTTCATTTATTTTCCGGAGCATTGTTTGTTTTTGGCACGAGTGGAAGGGTTTTACCAAAAAAAAAAAAACCAATGCATCCAGATGAATTTTGAGAAGAAAATGAAATACAGTGGGAACTACCAAAAGCCACGATCCATCATAATTCAATTTACAACGTTTTCGTTACTATCTAAGCTCTTAACACATTTTGGACCGAAAACGCTCCCCTAAAGCACTCATTTCCCCCATCGTATACCTCCGGCGTCGTTTGAACGTTATTTATAGTACGAAATTTTGGCCCACCTGTTTACCCAAGTCGGTGGCAATTTATAATATATATCCTACCTCGCTCACTCTTCCTCCGCGTCAAATACGACACTAAGCTGTTATAAAATAAATTTTAATCCGCACAAATTGCATTCCGATGATGATTGGCGCTACGTTCGTACTCTCTCGACGGCTTGTTTTCTTTCCATTCCGCCAGAGCTGATGCTCCTGCTCCTGCAGAAGATGGAAGCAATGTCGTTGGCGTGTGTTTTGGAGTGTTTTCCCCCGCACGGACGGCAACTATTAAAATGATAAAATTAGCGGATTAAGAGTTTTATCTTGGAAATAAATAAAGTTTGGCATCAATTTCGGCACCAAGTTGTTTGTGTACACATGGTTGATGTATTTGCACGTTTATATGTAAGATAATAAGCCGAATGATGAAACATTTTTGTTTAGAGAAATTGCACCTTTACTCCTAATTGTATTGTTATTTTGTATCAGGGTTAAAACATCTGTTTTTGCCATACGATGTACTACACTTGCGGAACGTTTCATTCGTTTGAAAAAAAATCAATTAAAATTTCGCTGAGTTTTTTTTTTTTTGACGTAGGATTACGCCTTTCGGTAACATATTGGGGTACAAATTGAAAATCGAAAATCGAACAGATCATGAAAATTGTCCAATTTCAAACGGTCATTGCTCAGTCATTTCATGATGAATTGATAAATTTCTTGTGTTAATCGATTTTGACACTCCATAACAATTTTTACATTGGATAAAATAATATATGTCATGAAACTAACTATCGAACAAAACCTCAACCCCCATCCTAACGGAAATACCCACTTATGATTGGTCGAAATTGACGACACATGCGGCGGACCCCTAACAGAGACATCAAAACCAAGCTGCCTGAGGGGAAATCGGCATTGCAAATACATGAATGTAGGGAGAGATTTTGATCCCACCGAAATGTGTTCCCTAACAATCACCGCTAAGCATTCGTGTTGAACAGACGTAAATCGAAGTGATCGGAAATTTCAAATCAAAAAGTTTATATCAGTACCGTATACATTAGGGGTTTAAAGCTTGCTCATAAGACCAAGCCCCCAACTGCGAAAATGGATTCGTTGAGGAAACATAACTTCTTCATCGATATTCAAGGATTACGCAAGTTGAGAGACGAAAGTATTTTAACTTCATCGCTAAAAACTTGAAGCTGACACCAGTAGAAGTAGCTGCCATTCAAATCGATCGGATCGAAGGAAAAGTATTCGTGGAACTGAGAACACAAGAGGCGGTTCGAGAGGTAGTGGAGGAGTACGACGATAAGTTCGTTCTCAACAACAATGGCAATCCTCACCGTATGAGACTTTACGTGGAGGATGGTGGAACTGACGTGAAATTACATCATCTGCCACCGAAGATGCCAGAAGAGTGGATTGTGGAATATCTCTCGAATTATGGAGAGATTATTAGCATCAAACATGAAATGTGTCGATCACAGTTCTTCTCTCAAACCCCGAGCGGCGTACGTATTGTACGCATTCGCATGAATTCTTCAATTTCATCTTTCGTAAACATCAAAGGTTACAGCAGCCACTGCACCTACACAAATCAAATACAAACTTGTAGACACTGTAATCAGGAGGTCCATTTCGGGACCAGCTGCGCTGATAACCGAGTGAAACTATCGACTCAAAGCAAAAGTCCAACGCTCTACTCCAAAGTGCTTGTCGGTCCGACAAGAGAGCATGCCGATTCCGTACAAGAAAAAGCAACACCACAAAAATCACATTTGTCGACCCAACAAAACACAACAAAGCAATCCCAAAGTCATTTCAAACGCCCCGCTCAACCCCTGGATGAGGAATCTAGGGAAAAGGCAGTTAAAACCACAGCACCACACACCGATCCAACGAATGAGCAGACTATCTACCAAACACACAAACCAATGACGAGCAGCATGGTGAGTGATCTACGAATAGTAGATCAAACTCTCTTACCCGAGCGGAGGAGAAGACTACTATGGAAATTTCTGACGATGAAATAGTAGACAACACGAGAGCACGACGATCAACGAGGTCGAAAAGCGACGCCAAGTAATCAATAATTATGGCTGGAGTAAACATACAAAATTTTTCATACACTTTCGCAACCATTAATCTAAACGGCATATGCAATAATAACAAAATCAACGCGCTGAGGGAATTCGTACGTTCACTACATTTAGATATCATTGCATTCCAAGAGGTAGCTGGTGATTGCATATGTTTGCATGGTTACAATATGATATTGAACGTAAATGAAACGCAGCGGGGTACAGCGATAGCAGTTCGAAATGGGATAAATGTTAGGCGAGTGCAACGAAGCTTGGACTCGAGGTTGGAATGCATCGAATTGGGGAACGATGACAATTTAATAAATATTTTAAATGTGTATGCGCCGTCAGGATCGAATAACAGAGCTGCTCGAGAACTATTTTTCAACCAAACAATTCCTCAATATTTATCAAATTTTTCTACACACACCATAATGTTGGGTGATTTCAATTCAGTCACTGACTCAAACGATGCAACAGGAGTATCAAACATAAGTCCTATGTTGAAGAGACTATGCGAAGGATTAAATTTGAAAGATGTGTGGAAGCACTTTAATCATCAGATAGACTACACATTTGTCCGTGGACGATCTATGTCCAGAATTGATCGAATATACGTCACGCAGGCATGTCTTCTCAATACACGATATTGCAGGCTTCATGCCAATTGCTTCAGTGATCACAAAGCAGTGATATCTCGCATTGTTCTCCCTTTGCGACCACACACAGTTGAGCGTCCTCATTGGAAATTGAATAATCAACTGCTTACAGACGAAAATTTGAATGAATTGAGATTTAAATGGAATTACTGGATACGCCAAAAAAAAAGTTATGAATCATGGGTCGACTGGTGGGCTTCCTATGTGAAAGGGAAAATAAGATCATTTTTTCGTTGGAAAAATTCGATTGCAATACAAACGTTCAATAGCACAATGGGTTTTTATTATGCCTGTTTGAATCGCACTTTTGAGGAACATCGGGAACATGATCGCACAACCGAAATAAATAGAATAAAAGCGATAATGCTGCAAAAACAAAAACAATTTAGTTATTCGAGAAGGAGACCCAATATTTCATTACTGGGAGGCGAAGACGTGTCGATTTTTCAAATTGCAGAGCAAGAGAACAGACGACGAGAAACCAACATTGTAAAATTAGAAGTGAATCAACGACAAATTACGGATAAAACAGAGATCAACCGTGTTATTTTCGAGCATTACCAAAAACTGTTCGAAGAAGAAAACACCGAGAACGATGAATTATTCTATCCAAGAAGAACACTGGACGCAAACCACGACGAAAATGAACGCCTTATGGAAGATCTGTCGGAAAATGAGATTTTCACCATTATCAAAAGTTCTGCAGCTAACAAATCACCCGGGAAAGATGGTATCAATAGGGAGTTTTACATAAAAGCCTGGAGCATAATAAAAAGTTACAGGAGGGTTGTGTCCGAGACACGACCGCTAAGTTGACGTAGGATTTCGTTAGGTTATCTGTTGATTTTGGTTTGAAGAATTATATAGTTAAACTCTTTGGTAATGATTTGGTGGCCCCGAAAAGGGCCGTTGTTTTTTGGTTGTTGGGTATTGTTTGTTCACTCCACCAGTGTTTACCGAGTGATGATGACAGAAGAATAGTAGACAGTCGTTGGATGGTGCGTATCAGATAAAAGATACCGAAGTGGAACGAGATATGATGAAAACCGCCCTCTGTGATCCTAGACGAGATGCCTCTTGTGTTATGTATCGATGAAATAAAGAAAAAAAACTAACCAATGTAATATAAGATAATTATTAATACCGAACACAATTATCAATTTTTCTCACCAGTGAAAACTTTAATATAGAGAGGAAACATATTTGAAATGGAAAAGATAATATTCTTTTATAATTTTTACTTTTTGAGTGTTTATTCAACCCATTGCGAATTCTGATTGGTTTAACAACACCTAATACTATATTTAGAGCATATAGAAAATAACTTTTTCTAATATTTCTTCACTTTTCCAATTTTTCTCGACGCATAAACTTTACTTGGGTGAAAATGCACACACAAAAATAGACAGCTTAAACCAAAGGACCTGTTCTCGAGCGGGAACACACCTTGGTTTTTTTTTTCCAATTCATTTATTTGTAAGGCTCAATCGCATAAGCTTTGCGAAGCCGCTAATTCAAGGTTTGTTTATACAAAGTTTCAACTAATTGCTATGTTTAGTAGGATTCGACCGAATACTCGCGGTTTACTCGAGGTTAAAAGGGCAACAATTTTTGTGGGACAGGACAGGTTAGGGATTAGGATAAGGAGTACCGTTGTCTCAACAGAGGGTTTCCACACGCACTGTAGCATTGTGCATAATGACCAGGGATATCATCTGGTGTTCGACTAGCTGTCGAGGGTGGGCGACGGTGAGATGAGGGTACAAGACAAACAAACTAATAACGAAAAAGAAAAAACACAACAGCATTAAATTTTTATACTAGACCGTTTCACAAACATATAGATCAACTGCATACAGCAGATGTCGCGAGTTCCCAACACGTCTCTAACAGGAACATAGGGTTGTCTTTCTTGGGCCTCAAGGGCATTCAAATGGTACTCTCTGGCTGCGTAATTATCCGTACATTGCCAAACTGCGTGATCGATGTCATCGTAACCGTTTCCACACCGACAGACATTGCTTTGAACAAGATTTATTCTGTGGAGATGCACATCTAGCGAGTAGTGGTTGGACATAAGTCTACTCATTACACGAATGAAGTCACGACTTACGTCCAAACCTTTGAACCACGTTCTCGAAGAAACATTTGGAATAATTGAATATAACCACCGCCCAAGACTTCCAGCGTCCCAATCGGTTTGCCAACTCAAGAGAGAACTCTGACGTCGTAATTGGAAAAATTCATCGTATGAAATCTGTCTATCAAACAATTCGCCTTCCTGGGCACCCACCTTTGCGAGAGTGTCCGCTTTATCATTTCCAGGAATTGAGCAATGAGAGGGGACCCATACAAAGGTTATCTTATAAGATCTTTTGATCAGTGCACTCATCTGCTGCCTCACTTTTATGAGGGAATAAGATGGGTGCCTACTAGTTTTCATCGACTGAAGAGCCTCAAGCGAACTGAGACTATCCGAGAAAATTCGGTTTTTATTTATGAAAATTGAAAAAAATCGTTTCATATATCAAGTCATTTTTAACACAACTGCTACCATACACAATTGTACACTTATACTTATGCTAAATTTTTCTCAATACACGATCAGTCATTGATATAAAATTTCACGAAGCAACCAACATTAAAGATCCGAATTTAAATTTTATTTGATGAAATCAATCGTATCACTCACCTTACTTGCAATATAAAAATGTCGCCGACTTGCATGTATTTGCAATGCCGATTTCCCTCGGGTACCTTGGTTTTGATGTCTCTGTTAGGGAACACATTTTGGTAGGAACAAAAGTTCCACCTACTTCCATGTATTTGCAATGTTGATTTCCCTCAGGCAGCTTGGCTTTGAATTGACGACACATGCGGGACTCGCCGCATGTGTCGTCAATTTCGACCAATCAGAAGTGGGTATCTCTGTTAGGATAGGGGTTGAGATTTTTCAATTGTTCGATAGTTTGTTTCATGACATATATAATTTTCTTCAATATAAAAAAATGTTCTGGAGTGCAGAAATCGATTGACGCAAAAATTTCATCAATCCATCATAAAATGACGGAGCAATAAGCATTTGAAATTGGACAATTTTCACGATGTGCTCGATTCTCGATTTTCAATTTGTACCCCAATATGTTCCCGAAAGACGTAATCCTACGTCAAAAGAGAGTTAGTGTTGGTGATGAACGAGATTAAAAATGGGAATATTAGACAGCATCTGCAAGATGGAATAATCGTGCTGGTACGTAAAAAAGGAGGAGACAATAGACTGGAAGGACTGAGACCCATCACACTGCTGAACGTAGACTATAAAATATTCAGCAGAGTGATGAAATATCGTCTTGAACAGATCACCTCAGATGTTCTTTCTTCGCACCAAAAATGCAGCAATGGGAATCGCAATATTTTTGAAGCTACATGCACAGTCAGGGATTACATTGCATTATCTAAACAAGAGGGTACAGGAGGAATTGCTATCGCATGTGATCTTAGCAGTGCCTTTGATAGAGTCAGCATTTCATATCTGTTGGAAACTATTCGTAGGATGGGATTCAATACTCTTTTTGTAAATTTATTGGCCATTTTAACGGGTCTTGCGAAATCGCAAATAGTGATAAATGGCTGCACGAGTGAAAGTTTTCCAGTTAAAAGATCTGTCAGACAAGGTGACCCACTAAGCATGCTCCTATTTGTTATATATCTTCAACCACTCCTGGACGCTTTGACGGAAATATGTTGCGGCCCTGAAGAATGTGTTATAGCATACGTAGACGATATCACAATCATTGTTCGTGCTTCAACAAAAATTCCTCGAATACTGGAGTGTTTTGAACGTTTTGCGATAGCAGCAGGAGCTAAATTAAATATGGCAAAAACGACAGCAATGGATATTGGTCCTCCGCTTCCAAATTGGACGGGACTCGTCAAGAAAGATGTTATGAAAGTACTAGGCGTAACGTTCAAAAATAACATAAAGGATACTATCTCCCGGAACTGGGAAACTGTCTACCGTAACGTAAACGGTTTAATGTCTGCTTCATTTAATATTGGAACAAATTCTTTTGCTCATTGTGGCGCTCCTAGTGGACGGATTTGGAAACTTTTTTCACCCACGTGTCGGGAAATTCATTACCTTTCACCATGTATTTATGTCATAACACCAAACGATAGCATTTTGTAAACAACCGCCATGGAAGCCGAACGGAGAGATAAAATTGTGCACAGTTTTCTTGAAAATCCATTGTTGTCGGCATCTAAGCTAGCTAAACAGCTTAAAATGCCCAGAAATACCGTATGGCGTGTTATCAAGCAGTACAAGGAAACATTGACGAAGACGGCTCGGAAGCCGCATTCGAAGCGTCGGAGTGGAACTGTCGACCGGAAACTGCGTGGGAAAGTCATCAAGGCCGTCAAGAGGAATCCCAATCTTTCAGACCGCGATTTGGCCAATAAGTTCCAGGCCGCTCACAGTACGGTGCGACGAATTCGTCTCCAGGAAGGAATAAGGTCATTCCGAGCCAGCAAACAGCCAAATCGGACGCTGAAGCAGAACAATGTGGCCAGAATCCGTGCTCGAAAGCTGTACGACCAAGTGCTGACCAAGTTCGACGGATGTATTCTGATGGACGATGAGACCTACGTGAAGGCGGACTTTGGGCAAATCCCAGGTCAAAAATTTTATTTGGCGACGGCTCGGGGGGATGTACCTGCAAAATTTAAGTTCGTGTTTGCGGATAAATTCGCCCGCAAGTACATGATTTGGCAGGGGATATGCAGTTGTGGACAGAAAACCAAAGTCTTTCTCACTGACAAGACAATGACATCAGAAGTCTACAAAAAAAGAGTGCCTACAGAAACGGATTCTGCCGTTTATTCGTGCCCACGACCGTCCAGTAATGTTTTGGCCGGACCTCGCAAGCTGCCATTACAGCAAAACGGTTATGGAATGGTACGCAACGAACGGGGTCAGCGTAATACCGAAGGACCTCAACCCCCCAAACTGCCCCCAGTTCCGGCCGATAGAGAAATACTGGGCAATCACGAAGCGGAGGCTTAAGGCAAAGGGAAAACTTGTTAGGAACATGACTCAAATGAAGAACTGGTGGAATCAAATCGCCAAAACGGTGGACGAAAAGGGTGTGCGCCGCCTAATGTGCCGTATTACGGGAAAAGTACGAGAATTTCTTCGAAACAGCAATGAATAATTTTTTTAATTTTTTTTTATGAAAGAGTAAAGAAAATGCTACATTTGTATGAAAAACAAATTATGAATTCGTTAATAAATGACTGAACTACACGCAATTGTTTGTGTTCCAATATTAAATGAAGCAGACTTTACTATGGATGAATCGTCCACGTTTGGTTAATATTTGGCAAAAAATTATCCTTCTCAATACTTATATATGTTCTAAAATGTGGTATTTGTCTTCAATCTTACCAATGCCGAACAAGTACATCGCGCAGTTTACAAAACAATTTGGATACTTTCTGTGGAATGGAGTTCCAGGGCAACGGATCAAGATGATAGACACTTTTCGTCCACGATCGCAAGGAGGTTTGGGTTTACATTCTCCGAATCTTAACACTAAGAGTCTGTTAGTTAACCGGTATTTGAAATGTCTGAACGAGACGCCTTCTTTAGCCCGATATTTCCAAATGTCACAAATTCCAACTGATCTTGTACACATTAAGACTATCAAACAAATGATGGAAAATATACCCCGAAGCATAATAGATAACCCGACACCAAACCTTATCTATAATCACATGTTAAAGCAGCTGCCTCCTGTTGGGATTACCACGAGACTTACACAGAATTGGAAAACGGTGTGGAAAAATATTAATAACAGAAACCTTACGTCTGACGAGAAGTCAATATATTTTCTGCTGGTTCATGGGAAGCTGCATCATAATGAGTTACTTTATCGACAAGAGAGAAGAGATAATCCGGATTGTCAACATTGTGGGCAAATAGAAACCAAATAAATTTAAATAAATTTTCAGAATGCCGCATAGCTCACAATCTTTGGCAGACAACTATTACGAACATAAACACAACAGCTCAACAAAACAGTATAAACTTTGATAATTTGCACTACGCTAAAATTCATTTTAATAGAAGCATAAAAAGCATAATTTTGAAAACATTCATTCGATATATAATGTATAATTTAGAAGTTGTAGATAATGACAAAAATAGTGAATCTCTTAGAAATTATATGACAATGTATACATAAAACTATGAACAAAGCAATAAAGCATTTTAACAAGTAAAAAAAAACAGAGACATCAAAACCAAGCTGCCAGGGGGAAATCGGCATTTCAAATACAGGTAAACTTCGATATAACGTCCATTTCACTTTCAAAATTGTACGTTATATCGAGGCATAATAAAGTACTCACAAACGTAGTCTTAAACACATTATTGTGTAGCTGTTTTAGTAAAGATAATGAATAACTTCAATCTGAAGACGAAGCCAGCCTTTATCATGATGTTTCCCTTCGTACTGTTGATTAAAGCATGATTCATTTAGAATCCGGAATCACAAAACCAGCTGTATTTCGGGATTGATTGAATGTACAAAAAAAAAAGTCACAGGAGGGCTGCGTCTGAGACACGACCGCATAGTTGACGTAGGATTCCGTTAGGCTGTCTGTTGATTTTGGATATGTTTAAAGAATTAAACTATTTGACAATGATTCGGTAGCTCTGAAAAATGGCGTTTTCTTTGGTTGTTGGGTATTGTTTGTTCACCCTACCAGTGTTTACAGCCAAGTGATGATGACAGAAGGATGGTGATTAGTCGTTAGATGATGCGTATCAGGTAGGAGATGCCGAAGTGGAATGAGATATTATGAAAACCGCCCTCTATGACTCTAGACGAGATGCCTAACACACCTAACACTATATGTAGAGCATATGAGAAATCACTTTTTCGAATATTTTTTTCATTTTTCCAACATTTCTCGCCGTATGAGCTTTCCTTAGGTGGAAATTAATACAACAAAACAGCTTAAACCGAACGACCCTTTCTCGGGCGGAACACACCTTGTTTTTTTTTGAAAATTGAAATAAATCGTTTCATATATCAAGTCGTTTTTAACCTCTACCCGTATTATTTAATACGTCACACATCAAGTGATTTCACTACTCTGTTGAGTGTTCTAGCGCCCTATGTTATGCAAGTACGCCACGAGTGAGACTCGATGTTGTACGGGAAAGGGTTGACACAACTGTTACCATATACAATTTTACACTTACACTTGTGATAAATTTTTCACAATACACGATCGGTCATTAATATGAAATTTTACGAACCAACCAAAATTAAAGTTCCAAATTTAAATTTTATTTGCTAGAGTTAATCGTATCACTCACCTTACTTGCAATATAAAAATGCCCCCAACTTGCATATATTTGCAATGTTGATTTCCCCCGGGCACGGGTTTTGATGTTTCTGTTAGAGAACACATTTCGGTGGGAGCAAAAGCTCCCCCTACTTTCATGTATTTGCAATGCCGATTTCCCCCAGGTAGCTTGGTTTTGATGTTTCTGTTAGAGAACACATTTCGGTGGGAGCAAAAGCTCCCCCTACTTTCATGTATTTGCAATGGCGATTTCCCCCAGGTAGCTTGGTTTTGATGTTTCTGTTAGGGAATCGCCGCATGTGTCGTCAATTTCGACCAATCAGAAGTGGGTATTTGCTTTAGGATAGGGGTTGAGATTTTTCATTTGTTCGATAGTTAGTTTTATGACATATATTATTTTATTCAATACAAAAAATTGTTATGGAGTGCCGAAATCGATTGACGCAAAAATTTCATCAATCCATCATGAAATGACTGAGCAATAAACGTTTGAAATTAGACAATTATCACGCTGTGCTCGATTTTCGATTTTCAATTTGTACCCCAATATGTTCCCGAAAGACGTAATCCTACGTCAAAACTTGTTTTAGTATCACAATACAGATAATTCATTGTTCTATCAGAAAAAAAATGTTGAAATTTTTTTTCCTTTACACTTTGGTAATGTGTACGTTATATCGAGGTAAAATGTACGTTATATCGAGGGTACGTTGTATCGAAGTTTCCCTGTATATGCAAGTCGGGGGCATTTTTATATTGCAAGTAAGGTGAGTGATACGATTAATTATAGCAAATAAAATTGAATTTTGGAACTTTAACACGTTGAGCCCCGACCAAAATATGGGATCGACAATGATCTTTTCGTTTGGCCTTCGTCGGTCCCAGCAAATCGATGGTGGACTTTACTAAATATCATTTCGTAACCTAGTCGTTTCCAATGCCGACACTCTCCGAACGAAAAATCTACTGTTGGTCCTGTGAGATTGGGGCAAAAAAGGTGAAAAAATCAGTGTCAGTCCCTAGCGACCGACGCGGGGCTTAACGGGGCTTAATGTTGGTTGCTTCGTGAAATTTCAAATCAATATTTTAGCACGAGTGTAAGTGTAAAATTGTATATGGTAGCAGTTGTGTTGAAAATGACTTGATATATGAAACGATTTATTTCAATTTTCGAGAACGAGAACTCGAGAACGGGTTGTATGGTTTACGCTGTCTGTTTTGTTGTGTTCATTTTCAATCAAGGAAAGTTTATACGGCGATAAAAATTGGAAAAGTGAAGAAATATTAGAAAAAGTGATTTCCCATATATAGTATTAGGTGTGTTAGTACAATTAAAATTTGTATTGGGTTGAATAAACACTTAGAAAGCAAAAATTATAAAAGAAAATTACCTTTTCCATTTCAAATATGTTTTCTCTATATTAAAGTAACATGATTTTACTGATGATAAAAATTGATAATCGTGTTCGGTATTGGTAATTTTCTTATATTTTTCGTTCCACTTCGTTAGCTTTTATCAGATACGAACCATCCAACAACTATTTACCATCCTTCTGTCTAGTGTTGCCACATTTAAATTTGTACCAGAGGGGTCAGAAATATTTCTCATCTGTACTTTTTTTTCCAAAAATCTGTACCAACGAAAATATTCGTAGTAGAGAAAAAAAATAATTTATTAGCATTAAAAAATACTCATTTATTTACGACAAATACTACATTTACATTTGCAAGTCATTCGTGTGTTTGATGATGGCATAGTGAGAACGCTACAAACAAGGCATCGTGGCGCCGAAAAGGCGAGTTAACCGTTAATTCTTTTTAGGCATTCAATTTTTGTCCACCAACCCTGCACATGCTCGTTTTCTGAAATCGTGATTTCCTTACGGAGTAATTTTATCGTTAGGCTACAGAATTTATTCATCACATCTTGTACATTCCTGGAAACGCTTCTAACACCACTTTAATGCTAGTCAAATTGGAAAAGTTTTTGGGAT
The DNA here is from genome assembly GCF_029784135.1 of Toxorhynchites rutilus septentrionalis. Classification (NCBI taxonomy): domain Eukaryota; kingdom Metazoa; phylum Arthropoda; class Insecta; order Diptera; family Culicidae; genus Toxorhynchites; species Toxorhynchites rutilus. The sequence continues at coordinate 7,858,883 of NC_073746.1, forward strand.
TTAACATAGCCGTAGACTCGAGCGTCGATTCATCAAAGTTTAATCTCATTTGTTTGATCAGCTCCACGAAAAAATTGCGACAAATATTATTTGAAATGATCTGCCTTTCGCTGTCCATTGTTCTGATAATTTCTTCTGCTGCTATTCCAACCTAAAATAATTGTCTGCTATTCCAACCTAAAATTATTATGAGTGAGAATGAACAAATAAAATTCTTTCATCTCTCCATGTAGCATCGTGAATTCAGCTTTTTCAGCCTGGAACAAACGATTCAATCTATTGATCTAGGGCAAAACATACGTCGCACCGTTCGACGCGAATCCTTTCAGATAATCCTTGTAAGGAATTTTCTTCATTTTGAAACTGATCAATCATTGCATTGTAAATGCTTTTATGATCAGCAGCACCAAGCGATACTACGGTGTAAAAGTCGTCATGTACCTCAATGGGGGCATTGTTCAAACGTAAGAAATTTCACAAATGGAAAAAAAATCTGTGCCAATCTGTACTTTGTACCGTACAGAATCTGTACCAAAAGTTCGAAAAAATCTGTACCATTCCAGATAAATCTATAACACTGCTTCTGTCATCATCACTCGGTAAACACTGGTGGAGTGAACAAACAATACCCAACAACCAAACAAAACGGCCCTTTTCAGGGCCACCAAATCATTATCAAAGAGTTTAACGATGTAATTTTTCAAACATCCAAAATCAACAGATAGCCTAACGGAATCCTACGTCAACTATGCGGTTGTGTCTCGGACACAACCCACCTGTGACTTTTTATAAAAAATATGTATTTTTATTAAGGCTCATATGGCGACAGTCTAACGGGGCCGGGAGTTCAATATTTCGACAATGTTTGCTTACAGCTATGTTAGTAATATGTAACCGATTACTCGTTGGCTCGAGGTTAGTATTACAAGTGTTCTCGTAATTCAGATGTTGCTGTCTCCAATGCTCTGTACGTGTGCCCGACACGGAATACTTCCTGTTGGGATGCAGCTGACCATTGATCAGCAACGCCCCCCTAGTTTGTACCCCATATCTAGCGTGGTGCGTCTTCTCGACTCGAGGAATCCAGGATAGAATAATCACTAGCCGGCAGAATCATCGCTCAGTTGTATTCAACAATTTTATTATAAATTTCTTTTACTCAAACTACAAACATTTCGTATGCTAGACATCAACAGAATTCCAACGTCCCAGGTTCTACCTCCAGTATGGTCAACTCTCAGAAACACATTAACAAATTTCCTCCGCCAAAATATATCATTTCCCAGTCCGATATTACGCCATAAAGCGTCATTATCGCCACTGGGCAGAAACCCATTATCGTTGTCGGCGTCGAACGACAGCGCCAGCAACAGTTGCAACATTCATAAACCCTCAACTTCCGCACCCGACCGGTGGCTGACCGCTGTTCGTGTGCCATTCGAGCTTCCGTTCCGGCAGCCAACATGAAACTCGCCAAAATAAGCATCCTCCTGTCCTGTGGGGGGCGCCGACTTTTATCATGACGCCACCACAACACATCATGGGCGGCAACACTAGCAAATGCACCACTCGTAACAAATGTTAAATGGTGGCACGTGCCGGATATTACGGCCATAATAATAATCTCCTCTGTGACAGATGATATTGGGGCGGTGTTGAATATGAATATAAATTGTGGTCGGTTTGAGCGCCGCCTTCACGCTGGCAAAAACTTCCGGTCGGCTTCTTGGTGCTGACGCAGGAAGATTTCAATCAATGATGTGAAAATTATAAAATGCGCTATTTCATCTAGTCTTGTCTCATGGGTTGTGGGGTGAAATCTGTATTACGTAAGCAGTATTTCATCCGCCTTCATCTGCCTCTCCAAACGGGACAAATGTTTTTATTAAACTCATTTCGAGCTTGCAGTTGATTGCAGAAATAAAAAATAGACCTGCCTGCAGTCTCTTAAATGTCAACCCCGATTTGACACAGTTTGTCGGCTCTGCACTTCCGCCCCCGCTGTACATACATATGTTAGTTGAACACGGGTCTATTTGCTCATCGTGGAAAACATCCAACAACTAGTAGGAGCTCACAGCGATAACAAGAAAAAAACATGGAGTGGATAAAAAAACAGCACGAGTGTCACACACATGTTCGGCTGGACAGGTTTGTTTCCCCCTGGAAACACGAACCAACTGGATGTTTTGGCGTGTGCCACATTTGTCACGGAAAACATACCAGCCATCATGAGGTTTGGTGTGTTTAGGCGAAGGAGCCATCGGAAGGAATGTATGCCGTGTACCTCCATATGGTTGCGTTCTCATAGAAGATGGCAATTTTTTTTAATGAATAGGATGTGCGCTATCAAATGTCTTCCAAAACATAGAGCATATTATCTGTCCCTTGGTTCCTTGCTGAGAATATTATTTTGTCTGTCACCATGTTGTGATTCGTCTCCATTCTCACGTCCCATCGATTTGTTTGCTTCCTTATTATATTTAGGTTAACCAGTCCTAATTTTTATCTTGTTTATAGAAATGAGCATTCCCAAAAAAAAGTTATCTGAAAATGTACAATACATATTTTAACCAACCTTTTCGATGCGACTGAAATTTTGCACTCGCATATGGATAAAAAGACTCAGTTCCATCAAAGACCTTCAACAGCTCATGTTTCTGTTGTAAATAAAATAAGTTAAAAAAAACTTTTTAAGTTAAACGGTTTAATTGTGATTAAACATAATAATGTATTAAAAGCTAGAAAATAATTAGGCAAGTAGCAGTTAGCAATTATCACACCTCTCCTTCATTAGTCTAGGGCATTGATAAGACTAAAATAAAATCGTGGGACATATGATGAAGTCGCTAATTGTGGATAATGGCAATCCAACGTGCCCCACGATTTCATTTTAGTCTTATCAATGCCCTAGACTAATGAAGGAGAGGTGTGATAACTGCTAACTGCTACTTGTCTAATTATTTTCTAGCTTTTAGTACATTATTATGTTTAATCAAAATTAAACCGTTTAACCTGGGGGTCTCCGTAGCCACATTGGTTGCGCGTTCGCTTAGTAAGCGATCGATCGTGAGTTCAAAGCTCAGGGCCCTCATTGACCATCTTTGTGTTGTTACAGAATAACTTCGTCCACACAACAATCATCAGCGATGGAGATCGATCCACGGTCGAAATATGATCGATTCATCCATACAACTGCTCTGCTCTGCCAGACACATCGGACTGCTGTTCTATAAATAACTCAACAATGATCAATCAACTGTCTCCGCTGTCCGGTCTAACTGGATAATGGAAGAACAGAACGAAAACTCTTACGCCTATATGGCAACTGTATAAATGTGTACCATATGCAATGGTATAGAAGGGAATACTCTAACGCCGGAAACATGGGAACTGTGTAATGTGCTAATTATAGATATGATAAACATGTGACATGTACACGATTGAAATTCGGCTCTGTTACAGCTAAAATGTTAATGAGCCTAAAATAAACAAAAGGGATAAAAAAAAACCGTTTAACTTGAAAAGTTTTTTTTACTTATTTTATTTTCCAGTTTTTAGTGTTATTAGTATTAGTTATCATTAGTATTAGTTATCATTAGTATTAGTTATCATTAGATATTGAGTGTATTGCCGAAAATATACAGTGTGTTCTCCAAGTCAATTTCGTTCGTTTGATACCCATATCTCAATCAACCTTTTTTTAAAGATAATATGGAATCAGCTATTTTGTAGCGGCGGCCAAATTGTTTTTTTGAAGATTACCAGTTTAAAAATGACAGCAGAGATAAAGGTGTTTTATAAATTCGGTCAGTTCCCGTTTAATAAAGTAATTTGCTATTTTGTGACTGCGGTAATCTTGGATTTGAATTTTTTCATCGATAACTGTGTTCTACTAGGGAAGCCCTTTCATTTGATACCCATATTGAAAGAGTTTTGAAAAAAAAAAATATATATATATATATGGCGCCTTTTTGTGTGGCGACCATTTTGGATTTGCATTTTTCATAGATAACTGTGTTCTTCTAGTCAAGCCCTTTCATTTGATACCCATATTGATGGGGTTTTGGAAAACCCATATGGATGAGCTTTTAAGAAAATATGTGATCCGCCATTTTGTAGCGGCCGCCATCTTGGTTTTTCAAGATCATGAAATAAGTAGTTTTATAATGACTACAGATATTAAGGGTTGTTCCAAATTTCAGATCAATCGGTTCTCAGAAAGGGGGTCAAATTATTGACAACATTTAGTAAGGCTTTCGATCGTGTTGATATACTATTTCTCATTCTTAAACTTCAAAAAATAGGGATAGAAGTCAAGCTATTGAAATGGCTAGAATCATATTTGACTGACCGCATGCAAATGGTAAGATTTAATGGGAAAATTTCAAAACCAATATTTGTTACATCCGGAGTTCCTCAAGGCTCTCATTTGGGGCCACTTTTGTTCATTTTATTTGTTGATGACGTTTACGTTTTTCTTAACAGTGTTAAGGCACCTATCTACGCAGATGATATGAAGCTTTATATGTAAATAAAGAATGAGGAAGACTCTCAAACATTCAAAAATGAAGTTGACATATTTTATGATTGGTGCACTAATAGTTTATTGCAGCTCAATGTTAGTAAATGCACTTTGATGACTTTTACAAGAAGAAGAACACACTTGAACGATGGTATTAAGCTGGGAAATCAACCCATCAATAGATGTCAACGAGTAAGAAACTTAGGCGTGGGCTTAGATTCGAAACTAACCTTCGTTGATCATTATAATACAATCATCCATAGAGCAAATAATGAGTTGAGCTTCATCAAATGCTTTAGTTATCATTTCCACGATCCGTACACAAGCAAAAAGTTACAGGAGGGTTGTGTCCGAGACACGACCGCATAGTTGACGTAGGATTTCGTTAGGTTATCTGTTGATTTTGGTTTGAAGAATTATATAGTTAAACTCTTTGGTAATGATTTGGTGGCCCCGAAAAGGGCCGTTGTTTTTTGGTTGTTGGGTATTGTTTGTTCACTCCACCAGTGTTTACCGAGTGATGATGACAGAAGAATAGTAGACAGTCGTTGGATGGTGCGTATCAGATAAAAGATACCGAAGTGGAACAAGATATGATGAAAACCGCCCTCTGTGATCCTAGACGAGATGCCTCTTGTGTTATGTATCGATGAAATAAAGAAAAAAAAACTAACCGATGTAATATAAGATAATTATTAATACCGAACACAATTATCAATTTTTCTCACCAGTGAAAACTTTAATATAGAGAGGAAACATATTTGAAATGGAAAAGATAATATTCTTTTATAATTTTTACTTTTTGAGTGTTTATTCAACCCATTGCGAATTCTGATTGGTTTAACAACACCTAATACTATATTTAGAGCATATAGAAAATAACTTTTTCTAATATTTCTTCACTTTTCCAATTTTTCTCGACGCATAAACTTTACTTGGGTGAAAATGCACACACAAAAATAGACAGCTTAAACCAAAGGACCTGTTCTCGAGCGGGAACACACCTTGGTTTTTTTTTCCAATTCATTTATTTGTAAGGCTCAATCGCATAAGCTTTGCGAAGCCGCTAATTCAAGGTTTGTTTATACAAAGTTTCAACTAATTGCTATGTTTAGTAGGATTCGACCGAATACTCGCGGTTTACTCGAGGTTAAAAGGGCAACAATTTTTGTGGGACAGGACAGGTTAGGGATTAGGATAAGGAGTACCGTTGTCTCAACAGAGGGTTTCCACACGCACTGTAGCATTGTGCATAATGATCAGGGATATCATCTGGTGTTCGACTAGCTGTCGAGGGTGGGCGACGGTGAGATGAGGGTACAAGACAAACAAACTAATAACGAAAAAGAAAAAACACAACAGCATTAAATTTTTATACTAGACCGTTTCACAAACATATAGATCAACTGCATACAGCAGATGTCGCGAGTTCCCAACACGTCTCTAACAGGAACATAGGGTTGTCTTTCTTGAGCCTCAAGGGCATTCAAACGGTACTCTCTGGCTGCGTAATTATCCGTACATTGCCAAACTGCGTGATCGATGTCATCGTAACCGTTTCCACACCGACAGACATTGCTTTGAACATGATTTATTCTGTGGAGATGCACATCTAGCGAGTAGTGGTTGGACATAAGTCTACTCATTACACGAATGAAGTCACGACTTACGTCCAAACCTTTGAACCACGTTCTCGAAGAAACATTTGGAATAATTGAATATAACCACCGCCCAAGACTTCCAGCGTCCCAATCGGTTTGTCAACTCAAGAGAGAACTCTGACGTCGTAATTGGAAAAAATCATCGTATGAAATCTGTCTATCAAACAATTCGCCTTCCTGGGCACCCACCTTTGCGAGAGTGTCCGCTTTCTCATTGCCAGGAATTGAGCAATGAGAGGGGACCCATACAAAGGTTATCTTATAAGATCTTTCGATCAGTGCACTCATCTGCTGCCTCACTTTTATGAGGGAATAAGATGGGTGCCTACTAGTTTTCATCGACTTGAGAGCCTCAAGCGAACTGAGACTATCCGAGAAAATTTGGTTTTTATTTATGAAAATTGAAATAAATCGTTTCATATATCAAGTCATTTTTAACACAACTGCTACCATACACAATTTTACACTTATACTTATGCTAAATTTTTCTCAATACACGATCAGTCATTGATATAAAATTTCACGAAGCAACCAACATTAAAGATCCGAATTTAAATTTTATTTGATGAAATCAATCGTATAGGTGAGTGCAATATAAAAATGTCGCCGACTTGCATGTATTTGCAATGCCGATTTCCCTCGGGTACCTTGGTTTTGATGTCTCTGTTAGGGAACACATCTTGGTAGGAACAAAAGTTCCACCTACTTTCATGTATTTGCAATGTCGATTTCCCTCAGGCAGCTTGGCTTTGATGTCTCTGTTAGGGACTCGCCGCATGTGTCGTCAATTTCGACCAATCAGAAGTGGGTATCTCTGTTAGGATAAGGGTTGAGATTTTCCAATTGTTCGATAGTTAGTTTCATGACATATATTATTTTCTTCAATATAAAAAAATGTTCTGGAGTGCAGAAATCGATTGACGCAAAAATTTCATCAATCCATCATAAAATGACGGAGCAATAAGCGTTTGAAATTGGACAATTTTCACGATGTGCTCGATTCTCGATTTTCAATTTGTACCCCAATATGTTCCCGAAAGACGTAATCCTACGTCAAAACATTGTATATTACATACGTCGGATCAATTCTCGAATACTGTAGTATTGTATGGTACCCCTACAAAACTTCACAAGAAGACAGAATTGAATCTGTACAAGAATAATTTTTATTTTTTGCGCTTCGTAAACTAGGCTGGTTCTCATATCTCCCTCCATATGAAGCACGCTGTATGCTGATCAACAGTCTTCCGTGTTTCACATTGAACACTGGGTACGAGACGAACAGTGTTCTCCCTACTCTCGCAGTTTTATGTTTGCAGACAAACATTATTTTTTGTACCCGTTGTTTAAGAATGTGTCATGTTTGTTTCCCATGATGTTCAAACATGATGTTCAGTTTCTCTCGCATTTTCATCCCAAGCAACAGCAGTGTGTAGAATAAAAGAAGCGAATTAGACAGCACACCACCACCACTCAACACACGGTGTGTTGGTGCGTTGATATGAAAAGGGAAGGGAAGCATTTATCATGACAATGGTGCAGTCGCTTCCCCAGACTTCAATTGGCAACATGCACGCAAAAAAATCTCATAGAAACTTCTTTCTATTCAGAGAATGTTTTCTTTGTACGAAACCAAGGATTATATAATCAGACTTGCAAAATGTGCATGAACTCATAGCCTCTTAGTTCATGCAATTTTTGTAATGCGAACTAAATTTCAAGTTCGTTTCTGTGAAAAAGTATTCTACGAAGAAATATTTTAGGATGAATAATTTCTTTCCGTGCGTGAAAAGAAACGAAACGAAAGCAATGAATACTGCGACATCGGGTGATATGTTTGTACATGATGTTCGTGAATTATGAACATCGTGTTTGTTTACAATGTTTATGTTTGTGTATCATTGTTCGCGTTTGGGATAGACATTCAACACTAGCGAAAATCATGTTTGAATTCAAACAAAGACATGTAATTTTCACATCGGGTGGACATGTGTAAGTGTTTGTCGGAAGACTGCTGATCAATATTAAATGCCTAAAAGAACGTCGGAACTCTGCCATGATTCTATTTATTATTGACATCATATCACAACGAGTGGACAACGAGTGGAGAAGAAATATTAAAAAACCTAAATTTTTACGCACTGATTAGGCACCTGAGAATCCCTAACATTCTCTACATAGATTACCGAAGAACGAGTTATGCCAAATATAGTCCTATTAATCGTATGATGAGCCTCTGTAACGAACACAGTGAAATAATTGATGTAACCATGTCAAGGTCTAGAGCTCAAAGACTATCTGAATAGAATAAGATATAGTTAAATTTCACTGTAATATTTGGGCAGAATATTTAGTCTAAGCTGATTTGACGAAATAAATATATTTTTTTTATTATGTAACTTGTTAAAATTGTCTTTTGAATTAAACGGATAAATTATCCAGCCAGCTCTCTTTAGTTTTTTTAGTTTTAAGTAAGTAGTTCTAAGTAGTATTCAGAATGTATCGGTCTACAATTTTGATTGACGACAATAAATAAATAAATGAAAATGGAGCATTGCCAGAAACTTTCAGAGGTCTTTGGTTAAAAAAATATTGAAAGAGCGGCAATTTTTTTTCTGTGGGTGACAATCTAGGTGTTACGGACTTATAACATCCTAACCAACCGCTAAGTCTTTGGATTAGTAAGAAAGTTGTATGAATAAGACAAAAACTGGGAATAGAAAATTTGGCTATAGGGGTCTGAGGTATCACTTAATTCTGGAAAAAGGGGTTATTGCTCAAAATAGTTTAAGAACCCCTGCTCTAGATCATCGGGATGCTGTTCAAATTCCATCTTTACATACCTTTCGTCGTCCACAAACAAGCATCTTCGGAACCTCGTTAGAACCTTGCTGTACAGTTTCCGTGTGCGTGTTTTCACCACTAAGTTCTTCGTTTTATTTGACTAGAGGAGCTAGACTATACGGATTACCCATATAGTCATGCCCATGCTTTAAACCTGAACGAAAAATCGGGGGACGATCCCACAAGTGCTAAGGATGAGTGACCGACTATGTACTATACGCCCAGACTTAAATGGAATAAAACTGTATTTTGCTTGAATTTCATTATAAATGTGGCCAAATGGGCCAAATAGCAGTTCTCATTTGAGTCCTCCAAATCGAAAGATTTTTCAGTGAAATGTTTCTCCGTTACATGGAATAAATATTTTATACAGAAAAAATGATAGAATAAACACAGCCCTAAAACGGACAATTCCTTCCTCGAGTTCTGCAATTATCAACACATTCGGCGATACTTTTTTATTGGTATAGATAGAAGAAGATATAGGAGTGCGTTTCATCACATTAAAATCCTTTTCTAGGTTCGAACAAAGATCAATTTCGCTAGCGCAAACATCAAATGGACTAACAGCACTTGTCACTATGTAATTGTAAAACATATGGAAATTTATTTTCCGAATTTTCCCTTTTTCCTTCAGAGTTTTCCGAAAATTTCCAATTGTCATGTTTGGTTGGAATACTTTTGGTTGAAATATGTATAATATTTTAATAGGACTCCCTCTCCATTCCAGTGGAGGGAGGGGTGTCATACCATCATAGAAACATTACTCATACCCAAAAACCCTAAACCCAAATTGTGTTTGATTAGTTCTCGAGTTATGCAGAAGTTTGTGTTTCGTTTGTATGGCAGCCCCTCCTTAGAGAGGGGGTGAAGTGTCTAACCAGCATAGAAACATTTATTGTACCCTAAAGCCTCCATATGCCAAATTTGGTTTCATTTTCTTCATTGTTTCTCGAGTAATGTAGACATTTGTGTTTCATTTGTATGACAGCTCCCCCTTAGAGAGGAGCGTGGAGTGTCTAATCACCATAAAATCATTTATTGCACCCTTAAACCTCCATATGCCGGATTTTCTTTTCTGGAAATTTGTGTTTCATTTGTATGGCAGCCCCCCCTTAGAGAGGGGGGAGGGGTCTCAAACTATCACGAAAACCTTCCCCGGCCCCAAAAACCCCCACATACCAATTTTCATGTTGACCGGTTCAGTAGTAATAAAGAATCAGATAGACAGACAGACAGAATTTATATATATATATATATATATATATATATATATATATATATATATATATATATATATATATATATATATATATATATATATATATATATATATGCATAAGTACCAAGCCACCGGGATGAACGCAGACTCAGCAGTCGTGAATAAATTTATTTTTTATGCTTTCCCTAACGGAAGCTACATAACTGGCGCAGTCTCATAGTGAAGTGGAAGTTAAGTGCAGTAAAGTGCACGACCGAGCAACGTTTATTGGAAATATCTGGACTACCGGGAAACCACCGGTGAGGGAATATCACTGATTAGCGTAGCCCAGAAGCGAGGAACTACCATCGAACCTAATAATCAACTTAGAAACTCCAGGAGATGATCATCATCATCCTCTTGTAAGTAATTTTTTTTTATTTCTTCTTAAGTGAGTGTTAAAGTGTATCGCTAAAAAAAAAAAGGAACATAACTCTCGCAACAAAAATCAGCTGCCCCGCAAGCAAAAGTAAAGCACGGAGGCAAGCGGCACAAAATACAACGTTCAGCAATTTTAAAAGCGAGCGAAACTAACAGCCACAAACCGCGAGGTGCAGTGCAGTGTGAGCGAATATCATAGCAGTGCATTCTTGTGTGTGCAAATTATAAGCAAGATTATCATTGGTAAAATGGATCAACGCGAATTTATGATTTCACCCGACCTTATGCCAGCACCAGAGCTGGACGGGAGAATAATTATTGAACAAGAACCTCAGGAGAACCCACAACAAGTCACAGTTGAAAGTTTGGTGGGTCATATAAAAACATTAACGAGCAATCAAAACGCTTTGATTGACGAACTCCATAGATTGCGATCGAAATCAGAAGATCCCTTCTTACAGTTCCGAACACCAGACCCGATTCAAAATCTGGCCACTTTTGCGGGTAACAAAAAAGAAACACATGCTTGGTTAGAAAATGCGGAGAATACACTCGCACTCTTCCAGTCATACAAAAATGAACCCATTTACAGCCAATTAGTGAGAGCTGTTAAAAATAAAATTATTGGCGATGTCAAAGAAATATGAATAGCGGCTGGCAACCCAAATCAGTGGGAACAAATCAAAGAAATAATCCTAAATTCTTATGGGGACAGAAGAGATCTTACATCTCATATTCAATCCCTTTTCTATGTTAACCAGGGAAAGAAGACTCTAACTGAGTTTTACAACCAAGTTAAGAAAATTGATACGTCAATTAAGGCGA